>NC_135783.1:32481446-32528946 GCF_051106095.1 Pogona vitticeps | reverse complement strand
GACTCTCTGTTTCGCCACCAAGACATCCCTACAGAATCTAGCCCTTAGTTAGCAGCTTTCGCTTGAAAGGAGAAATCGAGGCAGTTTTGAAAATCATCAACAAATTTAACTCTGAAACCTCTTCAAGCTCAAGATCACTATCTCCTTCAGTATCGAAGAAAGAGAGCCCTCACAATTAAAGCTCTAGACTGGTTGTTCCCAACCTTGGTCCCCAGATGTTATTGGATTTAAACTCCCAGACGCCTTTTCCACTAGTTGTGCTGACCAGGATTTCTGGGAGTTGTAATCCAAGAACATCTGGGGACCCAAGGTTGGGAATCAATGGTCTAGATAATTTGCATTTGTATAGTTTCCTATGAGGGTCTATTACTTCCCAACACCTTTCCACTTCAATGCCCTACCACAATTCTATGCAGGTGCAGATTGGCATTATCCTCTACCTTACCTGATTTACAAAGGATACAAGGAGTGAGATATTCTGGCTGTCTCCGTGGATCAGTATCAGTTATACTGATTTCAGAAAAACTTTCTCCCTAACATGGATCTCACAGGAAATCATCAGAGTCACCTGCATCTCAAACTCAGGCTAGCCATTTTCCATCTTGTTCAGTATCAAGATCACTAGTACCAGAAATTAACTTGCATAGAAAATCAATTGAAAATCAGAAATCTTATTCTTCTATGTCAAAAAGTGATGAACACCAACACTCAGTAACAAAATCCCTGGATCCAACAACAAGCATTAAAGCACACAGAAAGCATTCAGTTACTCCTTTAGGTTCAAGATCACACACACTGAAAAAACTCCAACATCAGCAATCAGTTTCTCCATCACCAGCTTGTAAAACTAAACAGCATGATCCAAAGTCTAAATCTACAGACTGCAGTAGACATTGAGAAGTCAAAACCAAAAAAAAATTGATTAGAAAACAGAGAATTGCAGTCAGAAACCTTTATAACTGCTAGGGAACAAAAACCTGTTATCTTGATCTTCAGAGCACAGTTCTGCTCCAACTGGTTGAAGGGAAACATCTGATGAGATAAAGGAACCTGTCACCTCAGAAAACTTAAATTCATCAGATCTGGACATTGAAAATGTATCTTTACCAGAGTCACCATCCTTATTAGCAACATCTCCAGATTCTGATGTCTGTGATATGAATTCTCCTTCACCATCAGAGGATATTAGATCCTTTTTGGATTTAATAATATTTTTCATTAAATAAAGCTACAAAGATCACCTCCACCTAGGTGTGACCCAGTTTTTGACTAGGTACAGAGAAATATAACAACACTAGTACAAATAGCCTTATTGCCATCTCTTTTAGATTTGGTAAAAGAGTCTTGGCAGAAACCATCAACCTTGCCCCCTTACCTTATCAAGAATGGTTGAAAATTTCTAAGTCCACGACAAAGAAGCATGTTTTCTGTTTAAGCATCCACAACCAAACCCCTTTATTATGGAAGCATCTCAGAGAAGACCTAAAGAATGACTTTATTCATCATCCATAATTAGAGAGGGTTGCAAAATTGCTACAACATCTGTTTCAGGTAGAAGTGTAGCAAATTATCAAGCTACTATGGCTGCTTACAATTTATTCTTATGGGGTGGGGGAGCTGAAACCTTTCTTACGAAGTTGACCTGAGAATAAAAGAATATTAGCCTTGACTTTTCAACAGCAGGAAAATTCCTTAGCCACAATACCAGATCCACTCAACTTGTCATATCAAAAATTGTGCAGCAAAAAATCTGCCAGCAGCTTGGATTCTGCACTTAGGTAAAGTCATCTGGAATTTCTAAAGATTCCAGATCATGCACCGGGTTACCTTTTGATGGTGAAACAAACAATGGTGCAATGAAAAACACTACAAGAATGAGGTTTTCTTCACTGTGTCACCAGCAAAAGCAACATAGACCATCATGGAGACAGCCATATCCATACTTTTCAGCAACAGAATGTCAAAGAACTGCTTCAGCTTCTCAGTCTTACAGACAACCATCTCAACATATTAGTTTAGGTCTTCAACCACCTAAAACAAAAACAAAAAAAGAAATCAAAACAGCATTTTTTACTTTTTTCACATCAAGACTGACAGCCCTTGGAATCATTACCAACAAGACTCAGCGCAAACACTAGTGCCATATTTCAATACTTGGCACTCCATCACGACCAACAAATGGGTTTTAACCATTGTTGCACATGGCAATAGAATTTTCTATCATTCCATCAACCAGGTACCACAAAACAAAGCCACCTTCACAGATATGGAGAAAGAAATAATAATGTCAACTATTAAAAAAACCACTACACAATCTGTTCCACAAGAATACAGGGACAAGGGATTTGATTCTCATTATTTACATTCCCAAAATAGGTTGAAGGTTTTTATTAATAGGAAAGCCTTTCAGGCAACCACAACCTTCTGTTCTTGTAACAGCAGATGCCAGTCTAGCAGGCTGCAGGTCCCATTGTCAAGGCAAACAAATTTATTCCTTACAGTCTCAAGAAGAAAAGAAGCTTCATGTCAACAAGTTAGAGATGCTAGCAGTGTTAAAAGCATTGACAGCTTAATGGCTGTCAAAGACTGCTCAAAGGTAAGATAGTAGAAATAGCAATGGACAACACCACCACAATGTAGTATATAAGCAAGTAAGGGGGCACTCACATCATGCCACTCCTTTATCTGGCAGTTCAACTACAAGAATTGTGTGTAGACATATCTTTCCTATATCTGTACATGTAGTAGGAGAAGATATTCAGATGGCAGATCACTGAAGTCAACAAAACAGTCATATGAATGAGAACTGTTTCCACAAGTTTTCAAAGATATTTGCATTAATAGATTTATTTGCCATGCACAAGAAGAAGAAATATGTAAAGTATTGCTCATGGGCAGGCTGTGAAGTCTTTGATATTACCTATTTTAATTACATCAACAACTAAGTTGGAAAAGTCCACTACATACACTAGATTTTATAGGGCATATATTTCAAGAACAAAACAATTTCAGAAAGCTAATAGACTGTTTTGTTGTTGTTGTTGTTGTTACCGAAGTCAAAGGAAGGGTAAGTTTCATCAAGTTTCATCACAGCTCATATCCAAATGGCTAGTGAATGGCTATTACTTTGTTGTACTAATTGGCAAAGTAATCACTTCCAAATTCTTTAAAACAACACTCCCCTAGGACAGTTACTGCCTCACCAGCTTTCCTGAAAGGGAATCCAGATCAAATAAATTCGTAAGGCAGTGATTTGGTCTCAGTCCATGACATTTGTTAAACATTAGAGACTGGATGTCAGGGCAAAGCTTGATGCATTCTTTGGTCATGCTGTAAATATCATCAGTATTGGGATGACATTCTACCTGCAAGCAAGTGAGCTTGTCAGTCACCCATGTGTATAAATCACGGAGACCATGAAGAAGATGGACTTACCTGTAACTACGAATATTTCTTCAATGATCATCTGTGAATTCACACAACCCACCCAACTTAATCTCTGTCTGCCATGCAGATGTTAAACTCAGTGGCAGACATGACCTAATAGTCATTAGGTGGTGGGGCATGCCTTATGTGAATGGTTTGGCTAACAACTTTTTAGGCTCTAGAAGATTCCAAGAATACCGGTAACTGTGCAGGCACATTAGAATCCATATGTGTGGAGTCACAGATAACCATTCAAAGAACTACAGTTACAGATAAGTAACCTGTCTTTTCTAAACCAGTGGTTCCCATTTCCAAAATAGTAAAGTTTAGCTGTTTATAAGATCACTTGAGAAGTGATGAAAAGGTGTAATTTAGCAAGCATGCAGTTGCAACATGCTGTGCAGTGTAATGTGCTGAGAAGAAATTAATTTTTCTTAATGGATTTAAAACTAGATATATGGAAATTGTTGTATATAATGCATACACTGTTAAACAGCTAAGTAGTCCTTGGGGATTTCATGTTAATTATTTGTATTTAAATCATTTCAATCAGAGCAGTCTAATGAGTCAAAACTACCAGGAGACAGTAACATAGACTTGTAATGTCTGTCAGGCTTTGTCCTATTCCATGGTGCTCTCTTTCCAAGAAAGATCCTATTTAGAAGCAAGTAATGTATTACTGAGAAACAATTGAATACAATAAGAAAATATGGTATGTGGTGCATTCCGTACTGATCAGGTGTTTACACACACACTTTTTGTCCTTGCTGCTTTGTGACACAGTTGTAGCTTTTCCCCTAGCCCATCCTTCTGTTTCTATTGTCCATTAGTACAGGCCTGAATTCTGTCAGTTAGTATAGTATAGTCATGATACTAAGAAAGGAGAATTTGGCAAGAGAGGAAAACTTCCCATCTACTTCTTGTTCCCCCCACTGTTGCTGAAATTTAAAAAGTATACACCTATACCACCCTGAACAGATAGTCTCATCTGATGCTAGAAACCAAGGAGGACCCAACTTGATTTTTACTTGGATGGAAGACCACCCAGGAATAATACCAAGGGTTCTCCAGGCGTGGCTAGAAAATAATTTTACCTCTTTGGACTGGGGAATTTGAATCATTGCTCTGCTGTTCTTCTTTCATCCGGAGGTTCATGTCATTTTGCTCCTCTTTTGTCTTCATTCTGAGCCTGCTAATTGTTGAAAAAGAGAGTTCTAATAAAAAGATATGATTCCCCTAAGCCAATTGTAAATTCATTGTGTATGCAATTAGTTACATATTTAAAAGTTTGACGTATGACACAGACTTTCAGTCTGAAATATCTAGATAGTTAGCATTCTTGCTGTTTTGATATGTTTAAGACCTTTACTTGACCCAATTTCAGCAAAACAGGAGATTAATTGAGACGGCCCAGTTCTTTCTCTCTAGAGGTACAGAACTCTGAATGGTATCTAATATATGCATAGAGAACTATACAAAGTAATGGAGAAAACTGTAGAAGGTTTCTCCTTCGTTCTCCCTGTGGTCTCTTTTTCCCGTTCTTTGGTGCCTTGCCCTTGCTTAATACACTGAAACAATATGAAAAATTGAATTATGATAGTATTTGGATTCTGTAGTTATAGCTACAGAGATAAAAAAGTGTACTTTCTTAGCTTTGGTTTGGGGAGAAAGAGCGGGATGGACTGAGGGAAGAAACAAAGAGAAAGATAGCAAAAGAACTCTTTATTTCCAGTGCATTCAGTTCACCATCAGGAGAAATGGCATTAATTCAGGTACCCAATTACTGTAATGTGGTTCAGAGCACCTCAATAGGTGTTTCAATCTCAAGCCAGGACTAACATTTGTAATCCTTTAAATGCACTTAAGAAATTGATGTTACAGCCCCACAATCTGTTAGGGGCCTTGCTTCCTGTCTGACTGCAAAGTATCCCACCATTAATTGGATCATCAGAATGTGATCCGCGTCCTGGTCCTCGGATTATGTAAGACTGACTTTGCTCTGACGCGATGAACCAGAGACTTCCTTTGCTGGATATTTTGACCCTTAATGTAGATAAGTGGTATTTTTCATCAATCTTAGCTTGCATTAAAAAAAGGGAAATGTCAATTCAATGTGGGGCATTTAACTTAATTCAACATCCTTTAATTTAATACCTTGGAAAAGTTAGTCTGTCTCCGACCTGCCTTACACTTCTGCTGATGGAATATTTTGTAAAACACTGCTGAAAATACATTGTCTTGCTCTAATAAAATCAAGTTCCGAAAGTCTCCACACTCTCAGGGTATGTGAGGGGAAATGAGGGCTCAGAATGTGCAGTAATTATAATGGAGTTACTTTTGCTCTTGCAGACTTAATTGTTGAATGGTTTATATCTTTGTCTGAAGCAAATAAAGTCTATAGTTAAATTTCATTTGTCCTTGTTCTTTCCTCTGCTTTCATTTTGGACTCTATCTTTCTTGGCAGGCTATCAATGAAGGCTAATATGATTTTGCGATTGTGAGACACTACCGTATCAGGATTCAGAAGATAACCTGTTGTGTTCTTGCTCCACTGTAGATTTTCTGAGCAAACTTTATAGAACTTCAGTTGTTCCTGGATTGTGCCTAGAAACCAATAGTCATGACAAAATGCTGAAATCCTTTGTATATTCATCTGGGCAAAAGTGCAATGAACACAATGGACTGTCATTTATAGGAGTAGACTTCATGCAACTTTGAAAGCTGTAGTAACTGATGAGATACATTGAAGATCCACTAATGTTAACCCAGTGTGGTGCAGTAGATAAGAGTGATGGACTAAAATTCAGGAGACCTAGGTTTGAATCCCAGCTTAACCATGGATGCTCATTGAGCGTGTGGAACGGATAAAGCATTCCTTAAATACACCACCTTGAAAGCCTTTTTACAGTTTCTATAAGTCAGTTGTGACTTGACTGTACATAACAACATAACAATGTCAATGAATGTGTTGGCTGCTCACTACTGATTAATTAGTAAAGCATGTTGGTTGCTGCTTATATACTCGTTAATTATTGGTTAATTAACTACTGATTAATGATGTAAGATACCATTTTTAAAAAAGGCAGGGAAAAATATTTTAAATAAATAAATGAATAAAATATTGATTTTTGATAGATTACACATTGCACCATTCCTCCAACAGTTATTTGCACCACATAAGTGCTTAGATCAAGTTTTAGCACTGAATAATAAGAACTCCTTTTGAATCTTTGCACTATTTAATGTAAATAATCCATAATGATATAGAACACTAGTATTTTTCTAATTGTATTCAATATATAAATGTCCTATAAATTATAAATGCACTTTATCAAAAATTTAAAGTGCCATTCCTGTTCTCAAAGCCCATGGAAAATGCTAATCTGTAAAGAAGTTGATTTGGGAGAACAAAACAATAATGGGAAAGGTATCTGAAGCTAGGAACATTTTTATTCTCCCCTTTCTCCTAGATGTTCAGGGCAGCATGCATGGGTCTTCTTGCATTTTATCTTCACAACCACCTTGTCATATAGGTAAAACTGAGATGACTGGTGAGAGATCACCCGCTGAATTTCTTCACTCAGTAGAAACCTGAACATTAGTCTCCCTGGCTTTAGTCCCACACTGTGTACTGTCTCTCCCTTATCATTCCTATTTCTCCCATTGTGGTCCATATTCTTTTCCTTTGCTTCTGGCTATTGGTATTGGAGTGAAATAGAATTTAAAATATCTGTCAATTCAGACTTTGTTTTCCTGTGGAACAAATGCAACACCCAACTGTGAAAGCCAGAACTGCAGAATGATTAGGATTGCCAGACATCCGGCAAAAGGAGGACATGTCCTCCTTTTTAGCCCAGTGTCCTCTGTCTGGCAGGCAAAGCTAAAAAACATTTAAAATGTCTACCTTTTGCAATATTTTATGTTATATATATGTTATATATATGTTATGTTATATATATATATATATATATACACACACACACACCACAAGTGAGAGGGAACGGGCAAAACAAAAGGAGAGAGTTGAGAGAGGGCGGCAGCCGGAGAAAGGCAGGATCTTTTTTTAAGGTGAAAAAAAAAGTTTGTGGGTTTGCCCGGAGGTATTCCATCGAGCAGCAGGAGTCGAAAAAGGAGAGACAGCGGTGGCGGCTAGAAAAGATTGAGGAAGGCTGGTGGAGAAGAAGTGAATCTGCAGGGAAGGGGAGCCAGAGCAAGAGCGGGGCTCCGCGCCAGGCGCCTGCCAGAGAAAGAGGGAGAGGGAGAGGGAGAGGGAGAAGAGGCGGCAGCCGCCACCACAGCAAAAGGAGGCAGGAAAGAAAGAGGAACCTTCTCCAGGGATCGCCTTGGCCCACGTGAGGAGCAACAACAGCAGGCACCAGGATATGTTGTGTAATCAGTACAGATTATAACATAATAATTGTACAATTGGCTGCTTAAATAAATTTTTTTTTGTTTGAAAAAAAGCCTCCATTGAATTTATTTTTCTTTTTTAACATGACTGTTTCTTGGTCGGTTCACTAAGAGACATTTATTGGCAGCTATTGTAATAAAATTGTATTGATTGCGGGTTTAATCCAGAATGATTCAAATGAAACATTCAGTATGTCCTCCTCTGTCCTCTTTTTTTTCCTCTTTCTTTGTCGTCCTTTTGGTACCCATGTATGTGGCAACCCTAAGAATGATAGATATTCTGTGAACTGTGACTGATGGTAGCTCACACTCTTATGTTTGTCTGGGCTCTCTAGACTCTGGCAAAATTTATTTTCCACCAAGAACTACTACTCATGAGGCATTTATGTCCTTTGCTTTACTTTTAAAAATCTACAGAACCTATGGAAAACTCCATTTTGACCTAGTGCAATGTGATACAAATTTATTTTGTCCTGACCGAGAAACAATAAGGATAGCATTTGCTTTATAAGAAGTTCATTAAGATGTCATTTAAATAGTTCTGGCCATCAAATCAAATATAGGTAAATCTTAAGTGTCAAAAGAAGGCAAACCCTATTTGACATAGTATATGTGGTTTGTGCCCATGATCCTTTAAAAAAAAAACTGATAAAAGCAAATAAAACTCACCTCCGACCAAGTCTTGTTCACTATATGCTAAGGAATGTGGCCATATTCCTTAGTGAAGCAAATTATTTTTTAAAAAGAGCAATGGATCTCTGAATAGGCTTCTCGTGTACCATAATGGAGTGTAATACTGGATTGGAAAATCTATTTAATTAGAGTCTTGGGTGATACTACTCTGCCGCCTCATTCCCAGGTGAAAAGCCTGGCTTATGTGCTTTGCTTTAAGAACACTACAAGGCTGGAAAATAAAGGTGAATTTATTGAGAGAGATATATTGGCTCCCATCCTTCTAAGACAAATGGAATTTCATCCATCGTGCATTTTGCCAGTGTACTGGTGCTGTGTTTTAGAGCACATTGGGTTAGGATTTCAGATTGCCCTTCCTTCTTAATGGGGTCCCTTGGTGGTGGATGCCATCCAAGCACAGGATGGATGAGATGCCCTAAGGACCTGTATCAGGCTTATCTTTCTAGTAAGGCCTTGCTGAACTGTGAACTGCAGTTTCCGTCAACTGCTGCACGAGTATATGAAAATGACTTACAGACAGGAGGGAGGGAAGGAAGCAGTCATGGTACATAATGTCATGTATTAGAGCAGTGTTCAGTGGCAATTGGAAATGATTATCCTTGCAGCAGTATCTTAGTGTTTTGTTTGTGTGCGAGAGAGACCAGTTTTCTTTTCTTCTGTGGGGCAGATAGATAAAAATGGTCTCTATACCAGTGCTGGTCAGTGTCAGAGGTGAGCATGCAGCAGAATCAATTTAAGCATCCTAATGACTGACAGGTTGCCTAATGACTGGCAAGAAACAGCTCCCGAATCTGTAAATTAATGATGACACATCACAGCTAATATTCTATATGATTAATGTTTGTTCAGTTTATTCCAATACAATAATCAATATCAGATATATTACTGTAAATCCCTGTATATGAGGCTGCCCTGGAAAAGTGATAGGGATCTCCCAAATGAACACCTGCATTGGGGCTTCAACACAATGAATATATTGCAGCAGTTGCTTTTCCAGTCCCCATCTGTTTCCTTGGGACTTTTGGGTATGATTCAAAATATTGCTCGCTGACCTATAAAGGTCTGGAAGGCCCCTGGCAACAGTTACAAGCCAAGAAGGACAGCTTTAATATATTCATTGTATTGAAGCCCCCCCCCAAAAAAATAGGTATGCTGTTGTTCTTCTGTGGCAGCTCAAATAGAGGGATTTATGTTCTTCATACTTAATAAGGTACTTAATACCTTACTGGGGTACTTAATATATTGGTCTGTGATTTTAGCACTTACTACTGTCTCCCCTTGAAACGTCTTACCATTTGAGAATGGAGCAGGCTCTCTCATGACACAGCGGTTAAATTGTGGTACTGCAGTGAAGTCTGCTCACAACCTGAGTTTGCTCTTGAGCTCAGGTAGGCGGCTCAAGGTTGACTCAGCCTTCCATCCTTCTGAGGTTTGATCAACTGAATACCAACCTCAGGTGGGGTGGGAGAGGCAATGAAAACTGCCCAGAGAGACTTTTAAGCGCTATGGAGTGATATATAAACAGCACAATTTAACAGAATCCTCCTTCCTCTCTTCCTGTGTAGGAGTTCCAACAGGTACATTGTAGGGAATGATCTGCCATAAGAAACAGGGGTCATCATGTTCTTTCAAGGAAACAATTGTGGCCTATTGTTTTTATCTGGCATGGTGGTGCAGTAGTTTATCCATCTAATAAGTGGTGAAAAACTTGTTATCTAATAATTGGTAAAGGACTTGATTATTTGTTCTGGTTCAGGTGTATAAATATTCTACGAATTTGAGACATTCAGCATCAGCATTTAAGATCCAATGATCTTTCAAACACAGTATCATTAATTTAATAACTGAAATGGTTAAAATTTTAAGGTTTTATTTCACAATCCAAAATATGAAAGTTTGTAGATTTTCTTTTTAGTTCTATTCCAGATATTCTCTGTTTCACTTTTTTAAAAAATCACTTGTGTAACTGGGGTTGTCTATGTACATAGCTAACCCAGCAAACATCTTTACCAAAATGTAACAGTTTGTATTGCTTAGTGCTCTTGTTTATGTAGGCAGATGAGAGTCATGAATGAATAACTTTAGAATAGGATGGGAAGAGTCTAAAGAGTGTGTTACTGGAACTCTCTCTCTCAGCTTGTTTTTATCATGTGTTTCTAAGTGAAGACTATTGTTGAGTTAAAGACCTGGTAAACTGTCCCCCTCCCCACATGTCATTTGTTTTTACTTCTTTCAACCTTCCTCCTTTGCTTGGTTTTAGATCAACCTATGACATAAAACATAATTATTTTCTCGGAGTTTGCATATTATAAAAAAAGTTCTCAGGTTAACCCAAGATGTGGTATATAATACTAACTTTGTCAGTTACTATTTCTGTGCTTTCTAAATACCTTTTAAATATTTTAGCTATCCTAAATTGACTATTCCTATTAAATATCTGCATTTTAAATGGGTATTCAACTTGCAACCCTATTTGTAAAGACTGTGTGCACCCAGTCCTATCAAACAAAATCCACTCCAGTACTTTTATGTTGCTAGTCTTGGAAAAGACAACTTGCTTGTTCTCCGGTGATCCCACTGATTATGATTCTGTGTGCTGGAAGACATCACTGGGCTCCTTGGCTTGTGAACATTATTGCTCTGAATGTGTTCACCCAAACATCTTTCAAAATTAAATTCCTACGCTCGCTACCTCCCAGAAGCACCAACAATTCTGTGATGTCCTCCTGCAGCTTGATATACCCGCTGGAATAGCCTTACTGTGGCTTTTTTCCTGTCCATATTGCCTTGTCTTTGAAATGATGGTACAAGGGGGTGCTGATAAGTATTGAGCAGGTGAAGCAATGGCAAAACTGACATCCTTAGGCTTTCAAATGATGCCCCCTCCACGCTATGGCTCCTTCTGACTATTATCTGCTCCACAAACTAAAAAAAAAACACCTAAAGGGACAATGATTTGGGGATGTTCTGGAGGCAACTAATGCTGCAAATGAGTGGTTACACCAGCAGTGAGAAGAATTTTATTTGCAGGGGCTTAAGAAGCTGCAGGACAGATGTTGCAAGTGCATTGACTTCCTGGGGGAGTATATAGAATAGTGTGGCAGTTATAGCTTCCTAGCTCATTTTTTTTCTGGGAAAGGCTCAATACTTATCAGCACCCCCTCGTATTAGGCAATATCAGGAGACAGTACATTAATTAATATGCAGAAAAAATCAGTTTTCTATGGTAAATGTACGCTTAAATGTAACATACTGTATATAGCCCATTAATTCTTCTGCATGCTTTTAAAATTTATGCTATTTGTGTGGCCAAAGAATTTCTCTTATTTTTATTTTCAAACCTGCACTTTTAAAAAAAAGTGTGTGTGTGTGTATAGAGAGAGATTTTTTTAAAGATAAGACAGTCATCCTCTGATGTTTCTACTTTTTCTATTGCCATTGTCTTTCTGCCACTCAAACTAATTTTGGCCATCCAGTGGCTCTCATTTTGGGATAACAGCCTCTCCTCTTTGTTGTTGCCTTGTCATGCCTGAATCGGCAGCATAAGGACTTTAAATGAGCCAAAATGCTTGCACATTGGGCTTACTGTGTTGCTGCTACCAGCTGTAACTCCTCTAAACTACTTGATACTGAAACTGATGATTGTCAAAATGAGTAAGAAATTGATGGCGGCTACAAGGAAGATTTGTTTGCACCAAGCCCCTTTAAACAATGTAAGAGGGGAAAAGTAAGATATTTCATTTGTTTTCCTGCTGCCTAACTGTGGGCTGTATTGTCCAGCTGAATGATTACAGTTTTGCCAGGTTGGGTTCTTCCTCTAATTTTGGGTATAATAAGAGAATGGAGGAAAATTCACCCAAGCCATTTAGGGCTTTATATGTGAAAATAAACACTTTGATTTGGGCCTGGACAGCAACTGGTAGCCAATGCAATTTAAACAAAATCGGCCTCATGTGTTCCCTAGTGGCCCCACCACTCACCAGCTGCACAGCTCAATTCTGAACCAGTAGCAGTTGCCGGACTGTCTTCAAAGGCAGCCCCATGTAGAGCACATTGCAGTAATCTATACGGGATGTTACTAGTGCATGAATAACTGTCAAGAGACACTGCTCATCCAGGTAGGGCAGTAGCTAGCATAATTTCCACAGCTGAAGGAAGGCACCCCTGGCCACCGAGTCCACCTGGGCTTCCAGAGTTAGACCGGGGTCCAGGAGTATCAACAGGGTTGAAGATTGAAGAAGTAGGCCTAAACAAAATACACAAATACAGGATGGGTGACACTTGACTTGGCAGTGATATGAGATCTGGAGGTCATAGCAAATTGCAAGGTAAATGTGACTCAACAGTGCATTGTGCCTGGGGAGGGTATTCAATACCAGACTGTGTCAGTAGAAGTATAGCATCCAGATCAAGGGAAGTAATAGTACTAACTATCCTGCTTTCAGCAGACCACACCTGGAATTTTGTATACAGTTCTGGGCACCACCGTTTAAGAAGGATATGAACAAATTTGAATGTGTTTGAAATAGGGTGGCCAGAATGGTAAGGGCCAGGAAACCATGCCACATGAAAAATAGTCAGAAGATTAGAGTATGTTTACTTTGTGGAAGAGAAGACTGAAAAGTGATATAATATCCATATTTAAATATTTGAAGGGCTTGATTGGATGGAGCAAGATTGGGTTCTATCGCTTGAGAGATTTGGACTTCAAATGGCTTCAGATGACAAAGAAATACATTTTGACTAAACATGAACAAAAACTTCCTCACAGTAAGAATTGTTCAAGGGTAGCATGCACTGTGTTAGAAAGTGATGGGGTCTTCTTCACTGGATGTTTTTAAACAAAGGTTAGATGGGCATATGTCAGGGATGATTTAGCTATGGATTACCTGTTTTGGCAGGATGTTAACCATACAGTATTAGAATAATGAAATTGGAAGGGGTCCGTAAAGCTATTGAGTCTAACCCCCTGCTCAATGCAGGAATCCTGATCAAAGTATACCTGAAAGATAGAGAGTATATTTGTGGAAGGTCCCTTCCACCTCTATAGCTTTATGATGTTTCCCCCTCATTTTTATATTTTTAACTTTATTGCTGCAATTTTTGCATGACTACTAAGGGATAAATCTCCTAGATGGATTCAGTAAGATTTGCTTACATGAAAATGTTCATGGGATTGGTATGCAGAAAATAATTTTCATAAATATATATTGGGGGAGGCTGGTAGATTGGAGGTAGAGTGTATACTTTGCATGAAAGAATCTTGTCTGAAACCCTGGAGAACTGCTGCCAGCCAAAGGTGACAATTTTGGGCGTGATGATGATCTGATTCAGCTACAAGCAGCTTCCTGTGTTCCTGAAAAAAGTAATACTCTACTATTGATATATATACTCTGCACAAGACAAGCAATAGCTAAATTTTACATTGGTTTCTTTGAATTATAACAGTAAAAGAAAATCTAGGAGAATTGGGATAGTGGCAATAGCCTATTCCTACCTCTAACTCTTCTGACAATAGTAACCTAATCTCTGTGGCTGAGCTATCTATCGAAGTTTGATTTGTTTTGGTAAAACACAGGGCAAGTCAATCTGCAAATGTATCCAGTTTATGTTCTACATACAAATGAAACCCAAATTGGTTTTCCACTCCTCAGTCACAGAACTGAGACACTTAATAGGATCATCATGTCTCAACTACACAAGGAGACATTTTAAACAAGTAGAAATAGGATGTGGTGCAGTCCTTGTTGTAGAATGCTGATGGTAAATCTGACCACTTACTCCTGCCCTATGTCAAAAAAACTTGCCAGTGCAAGGAGATCTGGAGAGCATGCAAGTAATCATATCTAGCGTACTCTATTATGATGGCCTAAATCCAATAGTTAATCTCAACTAGAACCACTGAGTCAATGAAAGCTTGGTAAATGAATATTTATACTAGTTCTATTGATTCAGTGGATTTACTCTTATTAAAACTATTCATGTTGATAATTTCAAGGTCATTTTTTGATCTGAAGTGATAAAAGTCCAGAAAGGATGGTGCACATGCTATTTCTGCATCATGGCACTTTGTCTGCAACCTGCTTAAACTTAAGATAATGTCTTATTCGACTGGTATTTCTCCTGTGAAGACATCTGTTGCATGTAAAACTTCATTGTCAATTGTTGAAAATGAAGAATAGAGTCAGAATTGCTGTTTTAATATCAGACAGAGAAATCAGAACATGTGTGTAAGAGGCTTAGGAATTCTTCTATGTCAAATATGTCTGTATCTTTTTTTTTTACCGTTTACAGGCAAAAAGAGATGTTTTGAGATCCACTGTGCTATTGTTTATAAAGTGAAGTGGTTTCCAGCCTTGGGTTCCCAGATATTCTTGGACAAAAACTCCCAGAAGCCTTCACCACTAGCTCTGTTGGCCAGGATTTCTGGGAGTTGCAGTCCAAGAACATCTGGAGATCCAAGGTTGGGAACTACTGGCCTAGGTCCTGTATGTTTGTTGTTTTACATCTAGATGTAATAGGGTCTTTGGCAAACAGTAATTGATGGAGGTTTTCCTTCCCCACCCCCTTCCTTCAGTGCAGGACTTCAGATGGCCCACAACATGAATTAAAAACAGATACAGTGTGATATAGTGCAGTGGTCCCCAACCTTGGGCCTCCAGATGTTCTTGGACTTCAACTCCCAGAAATCCTGGCCAACAGAGGTGGTGATGAAGGCTTCTGGGAGTTGTAGTCCAAGAACATCTGGAGGCCCAAGGTTGGGGATCACTGATATAGTGGGTAGAATATTGGAGAACTTTGGAGAGCTGGTTTCAATTGATCTAAGTAGAACTAAAATTAGATTTATCTCAGAAGTTGAATCTGGTAAAGGTATGAAAGAAGAAGGCATTTATTGTGTCTGGCCTTTGCTAAAAGTATTGCTGCCATGTTTTGCACCAGCTGATGTTTCCAAACCATCCTCAAAGGATACACTGTATTGCAGTAATCTATGCAAAAAATTATCAAAATATCGTGAACTGAAGTTAGGCTATTTGCATCCAAGTAGGGCTGTAGCTAGAATAGCAGCTGAAGCTGGTAAAAAATAATTACAGGTGACAGAGGCTGCCTGAGCCTCAGACTCAGACCTAATTTTCTAAGGAAGAATACATCCCACTCCAGAACAGGTTGAGTGCCATTAATTTGCATAGAGAAATCATCCACAAATCCTGTCTCACCTTCTTTGGATTCAGTTTGTCTGCTGGCCATCATCTGCTCCATTTGTCTTAGGAAGTTAGTCTATTGTGAGAGAGGGGGTCACTGACTGATGACATTCTTAGCGGGAAATAATTTTCTTTTGTCTATTTTTGAAACAAACTAAAGGAAAATAAACCCTCTAGAACTAATAAAAATTACATTCTGCTAATAAAGAACCACTGCCTATTATTAAACAATTCTAATATGTTCAAATTTTGAGTGTTTGGTTAATTCACTTAATTTTCAGTTTTATTCTGAATTTAATTTGCTAAGCATTATTTTATGCTAATCTACAGTGTATTAGTAACGGGGGGAAAAACTCCAACAACCCAGCCTTGATGATATGTTTCCAATCATAACTCTTTTTCTCACACCAGGGAAGCATCTTTGCCTTTTCACAAAATCTAATAAGAATGTCATTTATAAAATTACTGTTTGAAAGAAGATAAACAGCATCTGAATATAGATCACAAGAGAAAATGACTCAAAATTACACAAGAGCGTTCCTCTCTTCCGTTCTCTTCTACCATTCTGCCCCAATTCAGCTGTCTTATGTGCAAAGTATATCACAGCATTTTAGTTTACAATTGCTAATAATCCCTTTGTGTATTTCACTGGTGTGTTATTTATAGCCTCCCATAAAAAAAAGTATTTTGCAATATTCTGCTTCTGTGATGCTGTGACATCCTACAAAATGAAAAGCCTACGAACAAATGAGTAGATGCCTCGGTATAGATGTCTGTATCAGCACTACATATATGAGTTATATTTTGTTGCATGTAAAAATCTTGAAAACACTCTATGGTATAGCCTTTGCCCTTAATGTGAAAAGTGAAGTCAAAGTGGAGCTTTATGGCGGAAATTCTGTTTCTTTCAACATATTGTTGTGGAAAGTACAAGGCGCACACTGTTATAGACAAGATTTAACTAGAAGTGTTTGTCTCACAATGCCTCCTAAGCTTGTCCCTGAAAAGACAGTCAGGGCTAAAAGGTTCTTGTTTTTCCTTAATAAATTCCTTTTTGAGCCCACTTGTTAGTCGAGCGTTGTTCACACTAACTATAGAAAGGGTCCTCTGTCTCAGGCATAAATTACTCTTATGTGCCACTGTCTCTATGCAGCCCCCCAGTTATGGATTGCTTTGTTCTCAACTTGACAGGAACATAATTAGAACTGTTGATGAAATCTACCAAATTGTTCCTCCGTGGCCTCAATGGTCAGGAAATTTGGCTGAGTCGTATTTGTCACCGACGTAAAGGCTCTAAACACTTCATATTAACTATGTTATTAATGTGCCCTCTAATCTGTCCATGAATTGGTAATACTTGAAGTGAGCTGTGTGCTAATAGCACCCTGTGATAAATACATTGTAATGCTGTTGTTCGTGTGTGTGTGCGCGCACACACACACACACACATGCATTTCAAGACCTTTTCCTTTCCTTACCAAGAACTTTGCTCAATTTTTGTTTGAGAATGCCAGAGGAAATGAGGGGACTAGGTAAAAAACAAAAAGGATCAGGGCAAAATGGGAACTTCTGTAACAAAAATTGATACCAAAACTAGTAGGAAGCAATAGAAAACATCAGAACAATATTCAAGATGTAAAACTTTTTAAAATTACCTTCTTATTAAACTTTTATTGCTCCAAAACCTGCCAAAACTGAACACAGTGGCCTGGAACAACAATTTCTGAGTAGTATAATCAAACCAAATTCATGACATGTGTGACTAGATGAGAGGGATGCAGAAAGCCACAAATCATCCTCAGGAACAACATTGCAGAGGTCAAAAGTCACCATTCCAGCCAGTTTTTCGCAATATCTATTTCTACCACAAACAGGTACTAGATATTGTTCCCACTGGTGTTTTGGGGCTGGTTGCATCAGTGCCCTCTAGTTGAACGGATTGGGTGGATTTTGTTGATTTGCCGTAGTCACAAGTTACTGTTCTGGGTTGCTTTCTGCAATACGGATTTTCTGCACATAATGGGTACTGGAGTGCTGTTCCTCAGGATGATTTGTGGCTTGATGCATCTGTCTCTTCTAGTCACACATCTTCGTGAATTTCATTTAATTATCCTGCTCAGATGTTGCTGTTCTGGGCCATTGTGTTCTGCTTTGGCAGATTTTTGGTCAACAAAATGAAAGAGTAATATTTTAGGTTTGTGGTTTAAAATAGCATTCTAATGTTTGTCCACTGCATCCCACTATCTTTGGTGTCAGCTTTTGTTAAGAAGTCCCCATTCTGCCCTATTCTCTTCTGTTCTGTTTTTTACGTAGTCCCAGAAAGGAGTTGTGTGGCAATAACATATCTTGACCAAATATTTACAGTTTTCTAGTACAATATATAGTAAATATAAGTAGGGCAAATTTTTGCATTCAGAAAAAGAATAAAGCAGAGCAGAAATGCTGTTCCTTAAAGTTTATTATGGGGCCTTCCAGCATTAAAACATGATGGACAGGATGCTTAGGAAGAAAGTACCAGAAAATGTTGTATCACGAAAGAGATTCTTGAGAGTTTTAAAGAACTACGTCTGGGTCACCCATAAAAAGAGATTATTGTCGAGAAGGACATAGCAAATGTTTTTCAATGGAAAGCAGAGTTATTTTTAGAATTTCTCAGAAAACACCTAGTATCATCAACCCTAGATGAGAATTTTGATTCAAAGAGACATTGCTAATCAGAGCAGACATTACTGAACTAAATAGACCAATGTCCTGTCTCAGCGTAAGGCAGCATTGTATATCCATGTTAAGAGGAGAGATGTCTTCAAACCAAGATCTTAAAACTATTTTGAATTGGAAAATTGAGTTCTTTTTAACTGTATAAGAAATAGTGGTGATTGCTGCCAAAATAGTTAAACTGCTGCAATATGGGTTCTCATATATAAGCTTTAAGCGGTAAACAGACAGCTTTGACAGCGTAATGCTCTGTATGAAACCTAAAGTATAGAAAAACAGTAATTTACTATAGCTGTGCTACAAGGAGCCAAGTAAATT
Source organism: Pogona vitticeps (assembly GCF_051106095.1). NCBI lineage: Eukaryota > Metazoa > Chordata > Lepidosauria > Squamata > Agamidae > Pogona > Pogona vitticeps. The sequence continues at coordinate 32,510,185 of NC_135783.1, read as the reverse complement.
GGTTTTCAATTTTGCAGTATCTTTGGATTATTTCCTCTTAGCCGAATGACAAATGAAACAAAAGTGCAAAGCATGCAGCATCTCTTACAATAACGTTAGTGTCTGATTGATAGTCACCAAAACATGACTCAAGCTCTGGCTGTGATTCTATGCTTTAATTATCCTGAAGTTAGAAAATGGCAATAGGAAATGTTTCATTAGTTCATATGACTACAGTTTGCATTCAGAAACTATTCTAGAGCTATCCTCCTGTATTTTTCCACATTTTTTAAAAAAATTTCAGATATATAGGCAGTCTTCAGTTGAGGACTGAGAGTTAGGGTGATGGTGGGTGCGCAAGAAGACTACAAAATCTGTCAATGACAGCATTGCCCTCAAAAGCTAGATTTTTGATAGAAGAAAAAGTTATGGGTAGCAACCTGGGAAATTTTGAGCAGAAGAATGGCCCACTGTTATGAAAATTAAATTGATAGAAATTAGTCAAGAGCAAACATAGCAAGAAATGCACTTGAAGATCCAAAATGAAAGTAAGGATCTTATTTACAAATTTAAACACTGTAGAGTTTGGTTGAATGAATAAATGCACAATAAAAAAAATAAAAATGAGGAGAGAGAGCTGGGAACAGCTTGTTTAAGAAGTCAAATGTCAATGAAAATTTAAAATTGGCTTAGACCATGCACGTTGCTTGGTGTTCTGTATTTTTGGCATGGAATGATGGACTTTGACATAGTTAAGCATAGAAAAGATTGAAACATTTGAAATATGGCTATATCTCAAGATGCTAATTGATTTTTGGAGTGAGAGAATGACCAACACAAAATATTGAAGGAAATAAATAAAAATCAAGAAATAATTGAACATAAAATTAAGGAAGCTCTAGAATGCCTAATTCCCACTGTGCATCGGAGGAGGCTTGGGACTGCCTCCTTCTGCTTCTGAGTGAATGTGTGAGTGTGTGTGCTTGCAGGGAGGCTTTGGGCTTCCTGGTAAAGTAAGGTGCTGTTTTCTATCTATCTATCTGTCTGTCTGTCTGTCCGTCCGTCCGTCCGTCCCTCCGTCCGTCCCTCCGTCCATCCCTCCGTCCCTCCGTCCGTCCGTCCATCCAGTTTATAACTCCCCTTTGCCCCATCAAGCTTCCTCAGTGTCATAGAAAGTCCCTGAACAAAACACGGTAGGATGCAGTGAAAACATTTCTTTGTGCAATTGTTTCTGTCCAGTTTTAGACATTCCCCCACTTTGCACCAAATGCATCAAGTTCAAATGACTTGTCGCTGTTGTTTAGTCGTTAAGTCATGTTCGACTCTTTGTGACCCCATGGACACAGCACGCCAGGCCCTCCTCCCGTAGTTTGGTCAAATTCATATTGGTAGCTTCAATGACACTGTCCAACCATCTCATCCTCTGTCATCCCCTTCTCCTCTTTCCTTCACACTTTCACAACATCAGGGTCTTATCCACTTTCAAATGAAATCCTTGGGCCCATTCATGACTTCAGAGATAATGGGAATATGGGTTGCATGAGTAGAACACAGTGCTTTTGACATGGCTCAATGATGGGTGTAACCACCATTGATAGACTATGAAGCTAGCTGGATAGCTCAGTGAGTAGGAGCACCTGACTGTAAAGATGCAAGTTGGGAGCATGATTCCCAACTGTGGTATTGTAGAAGAAGAGCCAACCTGTGTGGCTTTGCACAAGCTACACAGTTCCAGAGCAGCCACCTTCAGAAGGAAATGATAAATCACTTCTGAATACTCTACACCTAGGAAGCCCTGAAAAAGTTTGCTATAAATTGGAATCAACTTGATGGCATATAATTATTATTAATTAAGAGTTAGAAACTATCCCAAGAATGATCTAGCCCAAAATCCTGCTAATGCAAGAATCCAAAGCTAACGTAAAGGTCAAGGTTCCTCTTGACATTTAGTCCAGTTGTGTCCGACTCTAAGGGGCGGTGCTCATCCCCCATTTCGAAGCCATAGAGCCAGCGTTTGTCCATATACAGTTTCCATAGTCATGTGGACAGCGTGACTAGACATGGAACGCTGTTACCTTCTCATCGTGATGGTACCTATTTATCTACTCACATTTTTACATGCTTTCGAACTGCTAGGTTGGCAGGAGCTGGGACAAGTGACGGGAGCTCTCACCATCATGTGAATTCGATCTTACGACTACTGGTCTTCTGACCTTGCAGCACAGAGGCTTCTGCTATTTTTACCTGCAGCGCCATCACGTCTCCAAAGCTAAGCCATCCCTAATAGATAGCCATCCAACTCTGTTTAAAAACTTCAAGTGAAAGAGAGTCCAGCACCTTTCAGTATAGTCTGTTCTGCTGTTGGAACAGCTCTTATAGTCAGACTGTACAGTCTTCTCGATTAACATGCCTAGTATAGTAAGTAAACCAGAAATTGGAAAAGTTTTTTAGATACTACAGTTCCCAGAATCCTCCAACCAGCATAGCAGTAGTGTTCTGGGGGAGTCTGGGAATTATAAACCAAAAGGTAAATTTCCAAGATCTGTTATATTATAGAGCATCCATTGAAGCAAATCCTGCCCGAAGATGGAAAGCATGAACTGCTCTCCTCTACCATTACAGCTTCTAGCCCAGCACAGAAGCTTCACTAAGCCTTTAAAAGGTAAATTTATAGGGAACACTGGCTGTATGTAGGCTACTTATATATATTATGTGATTCAAAAGGATATTCAGAAATAGCAAAAATATGATTTAATTTCACCTCTGAAAATGAGAAATTATTTGGAGAGGTCAATAAGTTTTTTGTTGTTTTTTTGCCGATGTAAAAATTCAGGCTGTGATGAAAATTGAACTCATTAATTTGTTTAATATGTGCTCCCTCACAGCATCAGCATATGCTCCTAGATGCTCATGTTTGAAATGATGACTCACAGTTAATCGTTGTGAGAAATAGCTTACCACTTCATAAACTCTAAAAAAGACTGTTTTCTTTTTCAAACATTTAAATTGCTCAGCCATTTTATGCATTAAACCCAATTATAATTAATAGCATTTCAGAGAATTTTAACAGCTATTTCTTTCATGAGATGTACTTAGACACACGTTATCAGATGGCAGGGGGATCTATTTTGGCCCATAATATTTTAGAACGGATTTTGAACTGAAACTCAGCAATATTCTTCAGCTGTAAACTTGCGCTCACAGAACTGAAATCAGGGGACTTTATCTTCAAGCAAATTGGGACCAAATTGGACTGTTTATCAGATGACAAATATTTCTCTAAAAAATAAATGTTACATCTATAATGAATATTTTGCTCTCAGAGAATGATAGATCCAATTTTAGAAACTGCATGGAGCTATACAAAAGTCAACCTATAGTATAGTATAGCTACAGCATGGAGCTATAATATTTGCATGGTGAAATTCAGCATTGCTTTAGCCTGAAGCGTAAGCTTCAGTTAACAAATTGTTACATTACTGGTGATGATATGGTAAGAAGAGAATGTGGTTCTAATAGCATTGTACAGTATTAGCAATACAATAGCTCTGTATGTAACCAACCAAAAGCAGATTTGTATTATAGCAATACCAAATAAAGTAGCACCACAGAACCCTGGTAATGATATAGTTTTTAGACTACAAGAGTGATGGAATTATGCAGTAGTCCAGAATTGTGCAACTAAGGCCTCTATGTCCTTTTCTGAATGTTGTCTAAATTTAATCACACATAAAAGTTGCTGTTGTTTAGTGTTCTACAATTATTTCTCTTGCCAGAGGTCCAGTCACAAGAATCTTCAATGGAGGCTTCAACAACACTTAACAAGATTCAAAAGCAAAACAAGCATTGTTCTTTTTGACCTCCAGAAAGTGTGCATCATACATGGGATAAAATTCTAGATTTTTATGGAAACCATCTCTTTGGAGGAAAACATCTCGCCACTAACTGCACAACATGCTCATTTTTGTAATTATGTGTATTTCTCTATCTAACTCAAAAAGTCCTGACATTGTAACCTTTCAGATTATGGGGTGGCTGCAATCCTTGGATAATTTTAGGTGCCCTTTCCTGAACCTTTTCAGGTTATGCAACATCCTTTCCAAGATGGAGTCACCAGAGCTATATACTGCATTTAAAGTATCACCATGTCATTGACTATCACTGCACTCTTATTGTGCTGGCAGAGCAAATCAACATTCTACAAGGTAATTCTAAAAAGGGGAGCAGCCCCAACAAAAAATTATAACTTTGAAATTTTGGATCAGCACAAAATCCACAATTCAAAATTCCAGGAAATGGCCAGATATTGCTGCACCATATCATCTCATGTTGCCAGTAGGGAAAAAAGGATCCCAGGCTTTATATAGCAAAGGGCAGTCTGAATGTTGACAACACTAGTGGTAGCAGTCAAGATGGTCTACAGATTACCCTCCTTATGCTAACTATTTCACACTTGTTGAAAAACAACCCTGATAATTGCTTCATGCTTTGGTTAGAAGTGACTAACTGATGAAAAAAGTAGTCAGCTTTTGTGATTTTCCCTTGCTTTGTGTCACATCATGAAAGCACAAGAGGGTATCCAGTATATCAGCTGTTCCCAGTACTGGGTCCCCATATGTTCTTGGACTACAACTCCCAGAAATCCTGGCCAGCACAGCTAGTGGTGAAAGCTTCTGGGAGTTTTAGTCCAAGAGCATCTGGCAACTCAAGGTTGGGAACCACCACTGTGGACCATCTTGAATACTGTCATTGGTGTTGAAAACATTCAGGCTGCTGTTTGCTATGTAAAGCTTGCCATCCTTTGTCATGGTTGCAACATGGGCATAATATGGTGTAGCAATATCTGGCTGTTTCCTGGCATTTTGAATTGTGGATGCACAAGCACAATATCTCACCAGAGGTTTTTAAAAGAATCAAATATGATATTTACGATATTGTTAGGGTTTTAAAAATACTTTCTAAAATGATCCACACTGCCAACTTTTAATCTGCTGCCATTCACCGTCATCCTAAACTATTTGTCAAAATCAATCACAGCAAAATCAGATCTATCAGTGTATTTATTAAGCTACAGTTTTGAGTCAGAGAAATTCTAGATGTTGGAAATTCCCCACTTTTCTTTTTGCATTCTATATTTGCTACAAGTTTGCAAGACAAATCATACTTATACAGTATCCATTTTATAAATGAGGAGAAAAAAGTTTTGTGGAATCTTCATACATCACTAGGAAATGCTGAAGAATGATGTTCTGGTTTTTGTGCTTCCATCATAATGTGCAAAGGGAAAATGTGTGTATAGAGAGATGCATGAACTTTTGTTGAATTTGGATCATACATTGTGAAGGAGAAGTGCGACTTTGTCATTTGCACATTACCTGGGAGTACAAGAAGGACCATGGGTCCTTTTTTAAATTTCCTGGTAACAAGCAAATGTGTTTCAAAGGTTAGATGCCCCTTTTAACCACACACATATTGTCTCACATGATCATTTTGCTGGATGATAGAGATGGTAAATTATATGTGGACAGATTTTTGGGATTCTTTGAAGTATTAAAGACTAAAAGCTAACTAATTAAATACTTGCACACAGTAGTAAGTAGCAACTTTGTAAATGTGCATTTACACAGTGATGCTTAAGGCCCTGCTACATACATTCTGTAAAAGAATTGTGAGTTCAAGCTAATCCCCTAGTCTTTGGACAAGACTGGCTTCTCCGTACTTGGTACCCACTATACGTAAGCATTTAGTTATATCACTGATGATTGTGTGTGTGCTTGCAGAAAGCTAAAGTAAATGGGCCATTGTTTTCACATGCAAACACTTTGTGGGGGGGGACCCACACTTTGTTCAGTCTCATGAAAAGTCTGTACTATCTTAACCAGTGATGTCCGAATTGTCCCTGAGATTTAATTAAATGTTACTAGTGACTAAGATTTACAAGTAAAGGCATACTTATCAATAGCTTCTCTTGTTAACATACTCAAAGTTCAAGTACTTGTTTGTTTAGTTAAGTGCTCTGAAGTGCTTCCAAAGGCACTGGTCCTCTTATATAAACACATAAAGAAATGCACTGTTGTTGGAGGGGGAAAAAAGGACTTACCTGCTGCTCACGACTGACATAGTGGTGACTTGCGGGATCTAAACTATGTTAACTCTAGTCTTGAAGTGGAGGAAGCATAATTCAAAAAAGGAAAAAGTCTTTCTCAAAGCGTAATGAAGGTGAGAAACTAGTTACTATTTCAGGTAGGGATAAAACCTAAAACATTCTTAGGATAAAGAGCTTGGTGATGGATTGCGTTTTTGAAATATAATACTTTTGAAAGTATTGGCTGATGAGGGCCAATACGTAGCCCAATACTGGTGCAGGGCTTATGAAATGTTCACTGCTAGCTGATAGGAAATTTTTACAGTATTCGGGCCCTGCAGCATTGTTGCCATAGGATAAACCACAAGAAGGTTCACTAGACACACTGCTGGCACTTCATTGCCAACCTTGCTTCAAATGACACTATGGCCCCAAGTGTTTGCATTGGCTGTCCCAGTTCCCTTTTCTCTTCCCTAGCTTTTCAGTTTTGGGGGAGTGTAACATACAGATTCTTTTGTGCTGAATCAGAGAGCTCTGGTACCAGCTGGGCATGGGTAAAGATTAGGATTGCTCAATCTCATGACCTTGACTGAAGTGTCAGGAAATTGCTGTCCTTTCTTGAGTCTCCAGCCAGGATGAAAAATATCAGGGCAAGTGGTGCGAGAGAAAAAAATTTGATTTCTGTATATGAGGTGGCTTTATAGTCTCAGGACCAGGCAGAGAACTCCTTGTGAGCAGGTGGGGAAACTTTCCCAACTCCCAGCAGTTGTGCAAAGCCTGGGAAAATTTTCCATGTGTCATTTGTGCTGGAAGTAAGGCCACATGGGATGCAGGAATCGTAGCACTCACTACAGGTTCTTCATGCATTTTACTGCCTGTCCATCTGGCATAAAATGCCCCCTTAGTTCTGGATTACCATATTACCTGGTTTCACCCGTGGTTTTTTTCTTGTTGCTTCTGCAACCAGTTGGCCCTCCTGATCCTTGCTTGCCAAGCATTTGGTTATCAGAAGACTCCATAAGCTGATCTCAGTTTTGGCCCTCAGCTCCCAGGGAATGAGATGCTGCTGAAATAACAATGCTACAACAAAGGGGGAAGTATTTCTACAATTGAAGGCAATTATCACTTTGAAAGGTATCTTCTACACAAAAATCAAACTTTCTGCTTTTCATTGAGTGCCACTTTTTGTTTTCCCAGAGATAAAGAGCAGCATACCAATTCCCTGATACTTTAGTTAGTACCCCGTGACATCTGGCAAGTTCATTGCCTTTCCATGTTGTCTGTACGATGATCCAGACTGCATGCACGGAGACAAATATATGTGAAATGACATAGTCCTCTACAGTATTAGTATTTGATGCTTCTTGTTCTTCTGTCCCATTGATGCCCATTAGTTGTACTTCTAAGGCCCTCAACATAGCTATGTATGAGGATTTCAAGAGTATAAATATCTGATGAGAGAGAGAGAGTGATGCATCTGAAAAGTTAACACGGTCTATGACCAACACATTTTTTTTAATTGTTGCAAACACCCTGGATAATTTTATGTGTTTATTTATTTATAATATTTTAACCACATCTTTTTCCTAAAGAGGATCCAATGGTCTTCATGCAAACTACATAATAAATGAAGTTGCCTAAGTAAGTGGTGCTATTAATGCACTGATATTGGTAAACAGCATTTGATCTTTGGAAGGTTGGTTCAAGTGATCATTCTAGTGCTGGTAATCTATAGTGCCTTAGTGTACAAAACAAGCACACATCTCACCCTTTTCAGTGGATATTTTTGTAGCTGATTCTGCTCGTGCACATTATGAGTAATTTTGATTGAAGTCAACACAGTTGAACCTTGAGGTGAAGGCACTTGGGCTCCTACAAGCATTTTATTAGGAGAAGATTTGAGCTTTGATGAACAGCTTATAAAGAGCTTCACTGTTTCCTTTTACAGTGACAGTAGTTGTATTTGGAGCAGCTTGAAAAATCAAAGAAGTTCCATAAAGGTCTGATAGTATAGTAATCCATCAGAGATTATGCTGATCCAAATAGAGAGAATGAGAAAAAGTATTTTAGATATTGGAGTAGACATATATACTCATATACAAATTCAGTAGCAAAAGCACTTTAAATGGCAAGAACTGTGAGCCTAAGGAGTTAACCCGAGTCAATAGAGCTAGAATTAGATAATTTGGCATCCATTCCTGGATGAGATCAGTTATTGGAAACCTGATATGCATATAGTTTTCTTTTTATGTGATTCAAATGCTGCATGCAAGATTCAAAAAGGGGTTACAAGACAATAAATTAGCCCTATAGCTAATCTAAATGCCATTTCTAAAAAAGGAAGTATGACGAATCTTATAAATAGAAAGACATTACCTAGTCTGAAATTTTGGTCGAGTGTGCTCACTGCCAAAAAGGCACCTTTTCAATCATTAGCTGGCAATTAATCAGAAATGGCAAAAAACTTATTTTCACCACAGAAAAACACGGCAAAAAGTGAGGCAAAGCAAGGCTGCTTTGAGACTTTTTTTGTCTCAGACATTGCAGTGCACAATTAGTTGAGGTTAGGTAGTCCCTAGGAGTCTGCATTTTCTGCATAGTCAGAGCTATGGTTTTTCCAGTAGTGATGTATGGAAGTGAGAGCTGGACCATAAAGAAGGCTGACCGCCAAAGAATTGATGCTTTTGAATTGTGGTGCAGGAGGAGACTCTTGAGAGTCCCCTGGACTGCAAGGACAACAAACCTCTCCATTCTGAAGGAAATCAAGCCTGAGTGCTCACTGGAAGGACAGATCCTGAAGCTAAGGCTCCAATCCTTTGGCCATCTCATGAGAACAGAAGACTCCCTGGAAAAGCCCCTGATGTTGGGAAAGTGTGAAGGCAAGAGGATAAGGGGACAACAGAGGACGAGATGGTTGGACAGTGTCGTTGAAGCTACCAACATGAATTTGACCCAGCTCCGGGAGGCAGTGGAAGACAGGAGGGCCTGGTGTGCTCTGGTCCATGGGGCCACAAAGAGGCGAACACGACTTAACGACTAAACAACAAGAAGTCCCTAGGAAGAGTGGGATTGCACCTTTCTTTCAGTCCCCTCAAACTGAAAATGGAAAAGAATGGATCTGAACCTCACTATTTTTATGTTAATTCACTTGGTTTCTCACCTCAGAGGTTCTTATGTACACACATAGAGGTAAGTGTATGCTGAATAGTTAATGCCATTTGACATGCTAGGTGCTTCTATGAACTTAGCAATCATGCTTCTAAACAGATAATATATTGCAACCTTATAAAGACTTGCGCTAATGGGGTCAATTCTCCACTCACAATCCCTCTATGGCTAAACCTGATACAGGCGTACCGCGGTTTACAATTTTAATGCATTCTCTGGGATGTTATGTAATGCAAAAAATTCATAAACTGAAATGTGGTTTGTCATAGGAACGGGGCGGCACAATAAACCTCCAGGCACAATGCATACTGGGGAAATCTGCTTCATACTGCAAAAATATATATATCATAAACTGAGGCATTATTTTCAATGGATTTTCCTTTGTAAACTGAAAATTATGTTAACTGAGGTGTTCGTAAACTGAGGTATGACTGTAGTTTAAAAATTAGCCACTGCAGAACCACCATGGAATCATCAGATTACCATGGAACAATCATAGAGAGCACAAAATGGATTATTATAGGAGGTATAAAGGTGGGTTACAAATGGAATGGGCCAGCCTTACCATTAGGCAGAGTGAGGCAGCTGCCCTGAGACAACAGATGCTGGGAACTGGAATAGAGAAATAGTAACCCAGATGTTGAGAGAACAGATCTGTATGTGGCACATGCCTGTCTTGTGCTAGCCTGTTAGCCTATGCTGTAGTGTGTCTGGGAACACACACACACACACACACACACACACACACACACACACACACACAGAGAGAGAGAGAGAGAGAGAGAGAGAGAGAGAGAGAGAGAGAGGGGTCTATAAGAACGTTTGAAATTTAGCATCTGCTTTTACAGCCATGATTTTATCTTGCCTGAGTAGATTGTTAGTATTATTTGGATTTACAGTGGATTTCAACTGTAATTGCACTCCATGTGACCAGTGGACAGGAGAAAATATGACAGTATCATCCCTGTAGCGGATCCTGAACCCTTGTGCTTTATGATCATGTCCCATGTACATGAGAGAAGCCAAGTGATGGGGGGGGGCGGAAAATGGGACAACAACTTGTAGAGAGAGTCTTGGGTCTTGAAAAGCTGCTGTTTCTGTTCATTTCCACTTCTCTGATCTGGCATTATATTGACTGAGCACAGTAAAAAAAAAATCTTTCCTGGCTCTACAGTTTCTTTATTGCTATCTGTCACTCACTTTTCTGTGCATCATCCAAGTTTCCTTTCCCTTTTTTCACTCCTGTCTCCGTCCAAAAAGCAAAAGCATGTGTCAGGTGGAGTTGAGAAGTGGCATGCCATTATCCTTCACCATTGCATGTGCATCTTCCCTCATTAAAATGTTGCATCCAGCAGCCAATGTTTTTGTCATGTGTCATCAAGTAGCTTTTGACTAATGGCAACTCTAATAGGGTTTTCAAGGTTGTGAGATGTCCAAGGTGCAATTTTCCATTGCCACCACCTCCCCAAGTGAGTTTCCAAGGCCAAATGTTGATTTGAACCATAGCTTCATCCACTACAACACAGTGGCCATTGCAGTGAGGCCTGTGCATTGGCAAAAGATGACCTGATCATTGCCAAAAACTATTCATAACTCATTATATTATAATCCACACAATTAGCTTTATTTCTTTCAGTTGTTTTTAATAGTAGTTGATTCCCACTACACTGGCAAGTTGTTTATCAATCATAGAAATGGTTTGAACTCACTAAGTTATTAGTTCTCTATTATAAAATACATTTCTAGTTGACTACTGCAAAGATCAGTCAACTAATCTGGATTTAAGTGCAGTTTGGGGGTTACACTCAATTGAGTATTTATATCTTGGAAACTGAATGTAGAAGATACAATTGGAGGGTCACTTCTCATTTTGGATTCATAGCAATATTTTCTGTATATACCACAAAAACATCTCTTTCTTTGTTGTGTTTACATCCACAGTGGCATTTGCTGTGTTGGCATTATTAGCACAAGTGTCTTGAGATTTCATGGATTTATTTTTCTGTAGGTCACTATTTTTTTCTTTAAATAATGTATCTAAAACCACATGTATCTTAGAAGGTACCCATGATCTCATAGCTGGCATACCAGGAGCTGTTCCCTGCAGATTATTTTGAAAGAAGTGAATGTACAATTTAAAACATTGCATGAGTTTCTAATTATTTGGTTGGGAGAAGAAAGAAGGATAAAACCCCTCCCCCCCCGGAACCAAAATAGGACTTTTTTTTATTTTGTATGAATAAATGTATTTCTTTTAACACTTTTGTTGTTTAAAAAAGTGATTGTTTTATTTGAGGTGTGAGAAGATGTGCTAACCTTGTCATCGTGAGTGCAGTAGAGCAGAAATGATAACTGTATATACATTCCTTAAACAAAAATAGAGTGTGATTGTGTGAGAGAGGAGAGAGAAAGAGAGAGGGAAGGGGGAGGAGGGTGCAGAGAGGAAGAGAGACAACTTATTTAAATCCTGAATACAGTCAGACCTCATATGCATTGTTAAAAAAAAAGCCCTAAAGAATTGCATATGGATTAGGGGGATGAATATTCTATTATTTCAGGCTGTTCTGCTGATCTTCTTATTGTGACTTTGCGCTTCAGAAATCTGCCAGGAATTTGGCTTTGCCGTACTAGGCAGTAATTTTAAATGTGTATCAAGCACTTGATAGTGTATGATTTGCGTGCTGTTGCATTCCCATTCCTTAAATTTTCCACCAATTTATTACTTTTTTCATACTGTTTTAATATTTCAGGATGATGAATATATACAGCATCATTAAAGGTAAATAAAAAATGCATGAAATTAAAAAATGGAATATTAGATGTTTCTTTTCTGTAATCCCTAGGTCCAATAGAAATGAAATGTCTCTGTTCTGTCAAGTAATCCCTAAACATGATTATGGACGTTGTAGTTTCCACATAGCCCACGTAATATTTGTATCACATAAGCCTATTTATGTAAGGTTTGAGTAAAAGTTGTTATTAGAGGACCTATAAACCTATTTTACAATTCAGAAAGATATGCTTGCTTCTTAATCTCTTGACTTTTATTATTTTCCTGGAGCTGACAGCAATGTGCCTTTAATTAATTTTTGAAAATATTTATACGTCTTCTTTTGGGTACTTTCAGGATGATTGGGCTATCCAATCTGAAAAGTCTTTTATTTAAAAAAGATACATAACTCAGCCCAGAGTATCTCATCTATTTGTGCTGCTTTTCCTGGTGAAACATGGAGCTCTTTTCTAGATATTTTCCCTTCAGAATCCAGTTTTAATCTGAAATATGGTATGGGAGAAATAGGATTCATCACCCAACTGAAGCTTATTATTAAACTGGACAGAGAGATGACTATTAGATTTTGCTAACAAAAGATAGTATTACAAATTTGGTACTGATTCAGTTTCATATAGGACAAGAACATTTGAAACAAAGTTTTGACAATAAAGCAATAGAGCAGAAATGGCAAATAGTAACTCTCATAGTAGTTTAAGAGCAAATAAGCACTACATCCACATTAGCTCCTTTCTCTGGAATTCCCTGCTTTTATTAAGGTGCTTTTTGTGGATGATTTTAGTAGCATCTTTACCAACTGGTTCCAGTTCTTTAATTGTGTTCCTTCTAAACTGATTTATAAGAAAATGCATCATCCTATGTTGTATGGACAATCAAAGTTTTCGAGAATACAAATCAAAGTTTTCTTTTTCCTTTAAATAATTACATATTCCCATTCTAAATACAGATGTATGTATTTAGATGTATTTATTTGGTTGTCCCTTTAAGAGCATCTGGATTAGAGATGGGCCCAAAGTACTTCCTGCCCCTTTGTCATAAGTTGTCTGCACAGCAGCACAGCTGCTGTATCTTCCCTTCCCCCTTGCCCCCCCTGCCATCTCACTCATTGATCTGCTTTCACGTGTTGCTCCTTCCCTACCCATCATACACAACTACAGAAAGTACCAAGATATGAAGGTAGACAACAGCAAAAAGACCACAGTGGCTTCACAAAAAAATACTCAGAAAGGACCTGAAAATAAAAAGGACATATAGGAAGTAGGGAAAAGGCCACAAGTAAGGCCACAAAGGAAGAGTACGGACAGGTAGCGAAGAATTGAATAGACTGCATCAAGAAGGCAAAAGATGAGAATTAGCAGAGATTAGCAAGAGATGCTAAAAGTGAGGAAAAACATTCTTAAGGTACGTGCATAGCAAAAGACAAAGAAAAGAAATAGTGCCTCAGCTACTCAGCAGGGATGGCAAAATGATAACAAATGAAAAAAGCAGAAGTGTTCAGTTCCACTGTTAGCTTGGTCATTTCCCAAAAAATGAAGTCAAGCCTCTTCATTACTTGATATTTAAATGTTACATTGATGGGGACCTTTAAAATACTTCTCAGTTTTGTAGAATAAAATTACTTTGAAACTGGAATCTAACTAAATGTAACTAAAATTACTTTGTAACTTGAGGCTAAAATCCTTTTGAGATAAGGACAAGTAGCTATGCCCACTAACACAAAAATGAGGTTTTCATAGTCACACAATGGATTCCATTAATTAATTCATTCCAACAAATTTGGAACTTATGTTGAATTACTAATTGAGCCAAATATTTGATTTAACTCTAGCGTAAGTACAAATTCAGAAGTTCAGAAGTGGGTGGGTGTGTTGTTTGGAGTGTTTTGGACTCCAGCTTTCAGAGTTTGGAAAACTTAATTTTTGAGAATGGACTTCAGAAAATTCTTGAGATGCCTTGACCATAGTCCTATATTACTGGCTATATTGCCTGGAAATTTTGGGAATTCTAGACCAAATGAGTAACATTTTGATGCTCTGAATTAGTGTTGTTGGTTTTTTTAATTATTGGAAAACTGAAAAGGTTTTCAAAGGTAGTTTATTAAATGCAATAGCAGAGTACAGATTAAATCAGTAGTGTCTGTTGATTCCAATTTTGGGAGTGCTTTGGATTCTTTCCAGATTGAGTACCCACTTTACAGAAGTTATCCAAGGTGTCGAATGTCTTTTGGGATAGGGTTCAGCACCTTGGAAAGATCCCATACAGTGTAGATTAGAATTTGAAGTAAGATTCATAACACCTCTGAAATTGGTGTCATTCGTTGCCACTGGATTGAAGGGAAGATGTCACCTGTTTTTTAATCATCATCCCCTCAGTACTCTTCAGTATACTAATTACCTGATTACCTCTTACTTCATTCCAACAATGACCCTACTATTGGAAACTCCCCACATAGCTGACTTGCAATTTAAACCTAAGCCTTCTTTTTAATTTCACAGGCTTTCATAACATTATTTTCATCTTTTTCCCGTTATTCCCCTCCCAATTTATACCAATAATAGAACAGCTTACATTATTATATTTCACAGAAAATCCACACAGTCTTTCTGCAATGATAACTCGCTGGCTTGATGCTTGAGTTTATGAATATCAAGAGGTGTAACCATTTGCAGCTGAGGACAGAAACCACTCTTCCAGGAACATAAGATCAATGCTTGTTATCCAGTCTGTGTTTATAGGGTATGTTAAATGACCATAATTCCTTAGCTCATCCATGAATTGCATGTTAAAACCTCACTCTTCACAGGCCAAAATGAGATGAACACATACACAATATACTGTACTGAGAATATTTCAAATCATAGCTTTCGACAGCTTATTTTCAGGCATCAGTGTAGCCTTGCTATCTCATGAAAAGTAAACATGTGGTTATTAAGCTGTTTCACTTGTTTTTCTGTGTGTAACTCCCCTCAGGAACTGCTGTAGGTGGTATTGTATAGACACAGCCTGTGGCCTAGGGGCTGCATGTTGCCTTTGGCAGCTTCCTGTGGAGACCCCAAAGTTATAAGGATGTTACCTACTTTCCGGGCAGTCAATCTAAAAAGAGGGCACACAGTCTTCGAACTTTCAAGACTAAAATATCACAGTGGACTGAGATGCATATATAAGAAAGAAATAGAGATGGTGTGTGAGAGAGTGCATGTGTGCACGTGCACACAAACGTGCACCTCTTTGGATATTGGAGAAATGGCCTCAGTTATTGAATCAAAAAGGTATGGACTTCAGGGCTGAAGCAATTACAGTGGTGCCCCGCATAGCGAGGTTAATCTGTTCCGGATTAACCGTCGCTATGGGAAAACATCGCTATACGGAACGGAAAACGCCATAGAAACGCATTAAACGGGTCGCTATACGGATTCGTCATTAAACGGTGCACTCGTTAAGCGAGGCACCACTGTACATAGGTTGATAATTGCTTAGGTTCTTCAGCTACTGTTCCGACTGTTTTTCTTTTTGGGTATATTTGCAGTTAATCACTCTTATGATATACCTCGTGAATTAGCTTGTTATCCAGATCTTAATAACAGGGGGAAAAATCACCCCATAGTTAGCTATACCATGGTGAACTATCAGACTCCCCCCTGGTATTGGTTTCTATTTAGAAATGAAGACATATTTGTTCCCATCCCCAAAGTATCCCCATTATATCACTTTTAAAAATGAAAAGATGCGAAAAGGTTATTTTCAGATGATGATATTTTCCTTTCAAGCTTTTAAATGAGCTAATTCTTTAGACTACTTAAGAATATAGCACACTTAAATTCCCACAGTAATTAAGATGGAAGTGTTAGATATTAAGGTTACGCAATAGCAGCTCCTCATGATACATTCTTTGCTTTCAGTTTTTATGGTAAGGAATATCATTGTTGCAAAGTTTCCAAATTGCTTTTAACACAAATCCACACAAATGAAATCTTCTTCCAGTTATGAAAATGAAGTAATGTCTTGAGACACTAGTATATTACTTCAGATTTATGGAGATAATGAGCCAAAATCTACTTTCAGTTACATTGCTGTAAATACCAAGTGGCTTAATTGAAATTGAACTATGATGAAATTCTGGAAGATTTGGTGGTGTAAGGTCTGGATTTAAAGTGCTGCAGGGCAAAAGGGACTGAGGCACAATGAAGCAGATTGCCTCCCCATTTAAGTATATTACAGTGGCCAAATACTGTGCTTAAATGGGAGAAAGCCTGTGTTCAGCTGTCTGACAGTCATGCAGAGTACAGAGTGGCTTTGGAAAAAGGTTTACTACAAATACAAGATGGAAGTGAGAGCTGGACCATAAAGAAAGCAGACCGCCGAAGAACTGATGCCTTTGAATTGTGGTGCTAGAGGAGGCTCTTGAGAGTCCCCTGGACTGCAAGGAGAACAAAGCTATCCATTTTGAAGGAAATCAACCATGAGTGCTCACTGGAAGGACAGATCCTGAAGCTGAGGCTCCAATACTTTGGCCATCTCATGAGAAGAGAAGACTCCTTGGAAAAGATCTTGATGTTAGGAAAGTGTGACGGCAAGAGGAGAAGGGGACGACAGAGGATGAGATGGCTGGACAGTGTCATTGAGGCAACCAAGATGAATTTGACACAACTACCGGAAGCAGTGGAAGACAGGAGGGCCTGGCGTGCTCTGGTCCGTGGGGTCAAGAAGAGTCGGACATGACTAAACACTAAATGAAGACGACAAATACAAGAATTCCACCTATTTCTGATCCATGTTAGTTTTGATATATTTGGTTGTTAAGTGTGCCTCATCCGGTTTCTGTATCCTTCTGAGGGTTTTAAGCAGGAAAACATCTGTTTATTTTCATATGTAACACTCGCCAATATATATTTTGTGCATACTTTTGAAGCTAAGAACTGCATTGCAAAGTTCAGAAAAATATATAATTTAAAGAGTCAACAAATTGTTTCAATCTGTATATTACTTGAAAAGTGGAAATTATATTGGTTCACTTAAAAACAAATATCAAAGCAAAGCAAAGTGTGCTGCTTTGCTTTGCTTTGCTAAAATCCACCCCATCTTTAAGCCTAATCCACCCCATAGAACAATTTGTGCTTCATTTGGTGTTCAAATTCATTCACTTGGATCCTAAGTCTTCTTCCACGCATGGAATGGAGTTAAAATTATTCTTTCCTCTCCACCCTCTTTTACTCCACTAAACTCTTCTCCTGGAACTGATAAACCAAGAGAAATAAGATGGCATGTAAAGTGGGAGGATGCAGATGAAGACAGAAATTGTTTACCCATCCTTACATGAAAAGAGAACGAACTAATAATTCAGCCACAGTGAGCACACCAGATCACAGTTTGTGACACTGGAATTCTTAATAGTGATATGTCAAATTGCAAAGTTCTAAGCACATTTTAAACTAATGACCCCATGTCATGATATCAACTAGAACAAATTTCTTTTGGAGAATAGGAACAGCACTTGACTCAGTATTATTTATATATTTATTTAGTCTATATATTGCTTATTGTATCCAATAATCCAAAAGCCAGTTACTCACCCCAAGACCGAGTAGGGGCTACACCTAGCCCTCCGGCACACAACCCCAAACAAATCTGGAAATGACCGAGAGTCTGCTTCTTTTTCCTTGCTTTCCTTCCCCCCACTTTTTTTTAAAATTTTGAATTTATAAAGATGAAGGGGGCCTTCACAACTTCATTGAAAGGTGATGACAAACTAAATGATTATTGTCTTGGAGCTGCATATGGACATGGCTGCATGATTATTGCCATTGCTGTTTTTACAAATAATTCCTAAGTGTACAGTGATAAGCAGACCTATGCAGCTCTCTCAAACTACCATTATGTGTACCACAATACTTTTTCAAAGAGGGTTTATAATGATAACATATATAACCGGGACTTCTGTGACAGTCCGTATTTCCGTACTGAGGTGTAGACAGAGCCCTATTTTGGTCGAGCAAGTTCTGATGGTGGTAACTTTAGTGTAGCAGAATCTGAATGCAAAGTCCTAAAAAGAGATGCTATTTTGCAATAACTATAGAAGCAGGCTGATTGTTTAAATAGAAAAAGTAGTTGTAATCTGTGTGGCTCTTCAATAATTTAGCTCCCACTTGTTTGTTGGCTTTTTAACTGACTTCTGCATCTTCTGATTGGTTTTGTCCTTTCATATCATATATGCAGCCTTGTACCCACACTTCAGAATTAAAACTATGTTTTACCAAATATGTTTACACTTTCCCAAAAGATTTGTCTGCTCAGTAAGTTAAAAAAGCATATCCATACAACTGATATATAAAGACACTGCAGTCTTCTTTAAGGGCCACATTCTCCTTATTGCTCACATGTATGTCTAGAACACTGAGGATCAGTTTGGTGGAAGTCACTTGGCCATTGTGGTTGTTATTTAAAGACATCCACATTTTGTGTTATTTCATGGTCTGCAACATCTTTTATGATCCAACAATTGTGCAGTGGGAAAAAAAGACTATGTGAGCTGCATCTAAATTAGATTAAATTTCAAACTCCACTTTAGTGATTATGTAGATTGGGCTGCTCTCCATTTTTTTCATCCAATTAAAATAACCTCAATCCTGTAATTGAGAAAATTTTCCTGATAGTTGCTTAGTTTTATGCCATTCACTCTAAAATATGGTAATATTTGGTACACTCAACTGCATCTCCTAAAGAGGGAATTATGGGTGCACGCAGAACAATTGTAGACCATTTTTTAAAATTTGCTAATAAAGGGCTTAAACAATAGGCCAATATCTGTGAAACCAACAAAGGAATTAATTCATATTCTTGTTGTTCCTTCCCTGCCAGAGGCTAATGTCATCATAGCTATCCTGAATTTGGATGTGGGAACTACAGACAATGTTGTTTTGTATCCCAACCAGTCTCCGAGGTTTTTCAGTCAACATATTCTTGTCTTTCTAGTGTGTCTCCTATTTATTTATTTCATTTCCAATCATCAGCCATGATGAACAGAATTTTCATTTCTCTTTATTGAACCAAAATATTCTAGCTTTCCACATTTTTTCGTTTTATGATTTCTTGGTCTTTATTCATTAGTATTCATTAGTATTTCTTCACTGGTCACCTGCTCAGTCCAAGAAATGCATTGCATCCTGGGAGAAATCCCGATTTAAAATGCTTCTAGCTTTTTTAATGGGTGCATGAGTAAAAAGTCCACAATCCGCTAACAGCAGAACCAAGAACAGATAGACCTGTACAATGTACATTCTCAAAGCCAATTTTAAGATTTGTTGCACATTAATGACAGGGTTTTTTTAAAAAAAAATTGCTACATTTATCTGAAAATCTCTCTGGATGGTTCAAAGCAAAGGCAGAAGTATTCTCGAAAGCCTTCGAGAATACAAAAAAAAGTTTAATAAAACATAAAACAAATCCAATTTAGACTTATCAGAAATTAAAGTGGCCACTTAATAAAGCCAATAAGAGAGAACAAAAGATTAATAATAATAATTACATGCTATCAAGTCAATACTTTCTCACAGTTTTCTAGTTAGAGAACACTCAGAGGGGGTTCACCATTCCCTTATTCTGTGGGTGCTCTGATATTGTGTAGGCTGCCCAAGGCTACACGGATCGGCTCTCCTCCTAGGAGTGACAGGTCTATGTTCTCTGGCTTCACAAATGGTATCCAGCTGGCTGAAATATCCAGCCAGCTGAAACAGCATTTCAGAGCTCTAAAAAAGCACTAAGCATTTTTTAAAAAAACAGAAAGACTAAAAAGTGGTTTTTTTTAAAAAAAAATTGGGAAACTGAATAAAATCTTCATCTGACACCCAAAAGGCCACAATTTGAGTGCCTACCCTTTACACTCAGTGACTGTGCAAGTAACCAATGGGGCACTTCTCTGGTAGTGTAATATAGGTCATCTTTTAATTACCTGTATTTTAATTATAGCTTTAGTATCTTCCGCCTATTCATTGACGGTACATTGTTTCCTATTCCTGGATGTAGTTACATCTGGAAGAGCTTAAATACTTTCCTGTTTAATAATAGTCAACTAAATAAGCATAACATCTGTTTTTGTGGTTCCCAAATAATATATTTAAATGAAATGCTGTTTTGCCGCAGCATGACTGTTTGAATTCTTAAACGTTTTAATTTCGTATCTCCAAATAATATAAAGAATATTATTTGCATCTTTGCCTTTTCCCTTATGCATCCATTTTAGAAGACTTTAGATTTTTTTTAACATATTCAAATTAATTTTTGACACCACCAAATTTAGAATATAAGTCCTCCTGTCACCTTATCTTTTTTAAACACCTGCAAAAATCAATGGCATTTTGTTTGCTTAAGACTCCTTCCTTTTTAGGAATACCATGACTAATGCATAGTTTATTATATGATGTTCTTGTTTTTGCATGGTGTCAATGGCCACTGACTAAATGAGATACACAGGTATATAACAATTTCCTAGTTGATTGCAAAAACAAAAACAAAAAAACCCAATCCATCTGCTAATGTAAAAAAACTTTTTTATTAATTTGATTTCATTTAAAATTTGTGTATAAGAAAACTTAAGGAAGAAATCGTTTCTTTATAGGATAACATTTTAAAACAAACCAATCATCTACAGTTTTGACAGATCATGTATGTGTAAGTTTCTGTCTTCAATCAACTACAGCCTGCATACAATGCAGCTTAAATGAAGAGAGGGAAGTTTCAAAACAACCAGAAATCCAACAGATCCACACTGCCAAACAAGTATTCCTCCACCCCCCCTTGTCTCGCTCAGTACTAGCCAGCAGATATTTAGAACTGGCAGATGGTCTGCCACCTCATTCCCACTCATTCAGAATGACTCAGTCCATAGTGCCCAGATGTGTTGTATTGGCAAATGGTTTAGAACTTCTACAATAAGAATGGATTCTGATCTCTTCCCTACAAACAACTTCTGACATTTCTGTGACTAACAGATCTCTCTTGCATCTGTCCTGCAGTTTCAAGTAATTTACATTTGCTCTGCAATTTCAAGTAATTAAGATTTTGATAATCTTGTTTTATCTGTCCCTTTGTCTGTTGACTGACTATATCCTCACCAGATCATGACTCCTACCACCACTGAGATAAGTATAAAGGGCATAGTATTTGCGGTTCTTGAGTCTGAAGAAGTGGCTTCTTTTTGTTACATGAAAACTCAAGTTGAAGTAAATCTGTTAGTCTATAAAGTACCACAATATTTTGCCTTCTCCTTTACTTTTGCCAGTATGCATGTAGAACTGAGATGGGAACAAATCTTAATCAGACCGAATGCTATTATATAACTCAGTCCATCTACAGCAAATTCATGCAGTTCTTCATCATAAATAATAGATTTGAATAAACAATATTGATTGACCATCTAACCTCTGTTTAAAATCCTCCAGAGATGGACCTCTTATTGTTAGTACAGTTGACATCTTTCTTTTAATTTGAATCCATTGCTTTGGGGTCCTACCCCCTAAGAGCAACAGAGAACAATCTCGCTCCACCTTCCACATGACAAGCAGAGAAGTGAGATGGTATTACACAGATAATTAACATTATATCATTGCATTTATGGATTTTAATATGAATGAACACATTTGTGATGAAGGCTCTTAAACATTTGAAAAAGAAGTACTCCAGCGCAGTTGGGCTAAGACCGGTAGCTCCTGTTGTTACTACAACTACTCCAATAAGCTTGTAAGAATTGCCAGTATCAGTATTCAGTCTTGTAGTGTGTCACAGGGCTTTCCTGCAAACTGATCTGTCTATTCATACTCTCTTCTTTTCTTTCTGCTTCCTTCCCCGTCCCCCATCCATCTCTCTGTCTTTCTCATTCCCCATGCTCATTGCATTGAAGTCAAGGAAGAGAAGAGGGAGGGGAGATCTGTGGATCTCCAATTTGTTCTGACATAAAGAGATGTTTAGCTCTGTGAAAGGTGGTGGAGGCATGGTGCCTGACTGACATTTCAACAGGGTATGCTGGGACTGCTCACTTCTTGTCCCATCATATTCCCTCTGTGTCCTGCGTGAGTGCTGCTGTCTAATCTTCATGGTGAGAACACCAAAACTCCCTTGGGCGCTGGTGTTCAGCACCTTGTTAGGTTTATGGTGTCAGAGCTCTGGGTTTAGCATTTGATTTTTCTTTAACATTTCAGTTTTTTCCTGAAAGCCCTCTCCCCCAAAAGTATTTTTCATGATATTTCTTAAACAAACAGGTATATCACCTATCACTTTGTTCCTTTTCTAGGAAGGGAACAAATGGAGTGTGGGTATAGAAAGAAAATATAACATTTAAAGAAAGAATCATGTTCTGCATTCCTAAAAAGTGCAGCTAAAAATTACATACCATATTTGTTTTGGTAAACCATTGCTTTAAAATAGCTCCAAAAAGTTAATAAGCATTCAACAATGTGTGCTGTTTTTAAAATAAGTATGTATTCTTTAATATTCCAGACACTTAATGGCACATTATAATATGCTTTGTCTTGTTACAACATAACGGCTGAATATTGCTTCTAGTAACAAATAATCATCATCTGCCATCAAGTTACTTCTGATTTCTGGCAACTTTTTTCAGGGTTTTTCAGGTAGAGAATACTCAGGAGTTATTTCCCATTCCCTTCTTCTCATGAAATCATGGGACTGTGTGGCTTGCCCAAGACCACACAGGATGGATATTCTGGGATGCACAGTGGGGAATTGAAATGACAGCTTCAGGTTTCACAGCCATACACCTAACTCACTGAATTATCCAGCCAGCTAATGGCAAATAGAGAAGAGTAATCTTCTTTAAAATGCCCTTGCATGTACTGTACAGTGAAGCCTCGACTTACAACAATAATCCATTCCAGAAGATGAATGCACCTTGAAATGGTCGTTAAGTCGAAGCACCATTTTCCATTGAAATGCATTGGAACATAATTAATCCTTTCCAGAAAATAAAATAAAATAAAACACTGCAAGCCCCATAGGAACGCGCTGGGTCTGCAAACCCCTCCCCCCCCCAAAAAAAACACAACCAAAAATAAACAATGGAGCAAGCCCTGAAGGCACTGGGGCTTTAAAAAAAACCCCAAAAATAAACAACAGAGAAAGCCCCAAAGGCACAGGGAGTTATAAAACAAAACAAAACAAAAAAAGCAACGGGGCAAGCCCCATCAGAAGGTGTTGGGGCTGCAAAAAACAAAACAAAAACAAAACCAAAACAAAAACAAAAAATAAACAGAGCAAGCCCCGAAGGTGCTGCGGCTTAAAAAGAAAACAAAACAACAGCACAGCACAGAAACACAGCACAGAAACATACCCCCCAGCCCAAACTCACCCTGCAAAACCCACCCAGAACAGCATCTTGCCTTACCCGGCAGTTCCAAGCCTCCCTGTAAACAAACACACTCTCACACAGAAGCAAAAGCCAGGCAGTCCCAAACGCACTCACTCTAACAGTTGAGCTACAAAGACGCTACAAAGAGCTACAAAGAAGCATCCTCTTCGTCTACGAAGCAGCCTCTTCATTTACCAACGGTTAGCAAATTTGAATTCCCTGCCTGGAAGTCCCTGCAAGGGAAGCATGCAAGACCTATCGGAAATGGGGGGAAAAACTCCAAAAAGCAACCAAACCTTCCAAGGCCCATCATGAATGGGGGAAAAAACCCCAAAAGCAACTAACCCCCCAAGACCCATTGGAGATGGGGGGAACCAAAAAACAAACAAACCCCCAAGAAATGGGGGAAAAACTTCCAAAAATCAATCAAACCCCCAAGAAATGGGGGGAAAACTTCCAAAAAGCAATCAAACCCCCCAAGACTCATTGGACATGGGGGGGGAACAAAAACAAACTCCTTGTGACCCATCACAGCACAGAAACATAACCCCCAACCCCAAACCATGCTGCAAAAACACCCAGAACAGTTTTTAAAAATCAGAAGCATCACCTTACCTTACCTGGCAGCCTCCTCCAATTGCACACTCTCTGCTGGGGTGAAAGAGCTACAAAGAAGCAGCTTCTTCACCACCAACAGTTAGCGATTGGAATTCCCTGCCTTTTTCCCTGCCTTTTTGTGTTCGTAACTGGAAGCTCCAGTTGCAAGTCGAAGCAAAAAATTTTCAGGTCACATGGAATCCCTCCCCCCTCCCACTGAACACCAACCCTGCCCCATCCTGGGACGGAGAAAAATGCTACCCACTCACATCCATCTTGGAGTGTTAATCCAGAAATGTGTTGGTTTAATCACACATCTTTGTCTGTGTTTCTTCAGACTTCTTACACTTCATAGTATTGAAAGCATAAAAAAAACCCCAGAAATCCTTTCTGTAAAAATCTGAGGCTGAAGTAATTCACAACTTAAGCTGTTTTTTAATGGATATACAAGAAATAGACAATGATGCCTCACAAGACAAAATTAATTCGTTCTGCGAGTCGTGTCGTATTGTGAAATTTCATCTTGCGAAGCGCATTACTAATGGTTGTGTGATTTAAAACCATCCAAAAAAAAGAGGAAAAAAATTCATCTTGCAAAGCACGGCCATGGAAAAATTCGTCTTGTGAGTCACCAAAAAAAACAACAAAAAAAAACACAAAACACTTTCGTCTTGCAAGTTTTTTGTTGCGTGAGGCATTTGTCTTGCGAGGCATCACTGCGTATGTTAGTGTGTCCTACAGACTCAAAGAAATCAAGTTTACACATTTACAGTGGGGTCTTGACTTAAGAACGGCCCGAGTTAAGAACATTTTGACTTACAAACCACTCTCATAGGAAAATATTGACTTGACTTATATACTTAGATTTGAGTTACAAACTGAAAAAAACCCACGTGGGAGGCAGGGAAAGTGCAAAATTTGAACTTTCAGTTAACTGTTGGCCAGTGAAAAGGGTGTCTGTCTGCTTTCTCACTCCTCCCAGCGTTTAGAGAGTGGATTGGGAGACAGTCTTCAGACTGCCTGGTACTGTACTGCCTGGACTGTATTTTCCCTGCCTTCCCTGAACCTTTCTTGACCTAAGAAAAAAAGAAACAAAATATCCTCCTCTAGTGGTCAAAGGCGGAATAGCAGCTTCCCATTAGTTTCTATGGACGGAAAAGAGCAGATACGGATCAAATGGTTCTCAGTGCATTCCTATGGGAAATGCAGATTTGACCTGAGAACTTTTTGACTTGAGAACCGCCTTCCAATATGGATTAAGTTCTCAAGTCAAGACCCCACTGTATAATACTCTTGGAAAATAGATGGAACCAGTGCATTTTCTGTAATTCTGAGAAGCAGAACGATGTAGATGAATATTTCATGTTTATAGGCCTTTTATAGAGAATGCCAGATCTGTTGCAATAGCAAAAGATAATGTCAGTTTTCCTAATAAATATTACCTCATTTTGTATTCTCGAAGGCTTTCACGGCCGGGATCTGATGGTTGTGGGTTTTTGGGCTCTTTGGCCGTGTTCTGAAGGTTGTTCTTCCTAACATTTCACCAGTCTCTGTGGCCAGCATCTTCAGAGGACAGGAGCCAGAACTCTGTCTGTGCTCTGGTGCAGTTTGTTTGGTTAGTTGAGTATTTATAGCTGTGGGGTCAGCTTTTGTCCTTTTCAGGAGATGGGTGATTGTGGTGATGAGTGTGTTTTTTGTTGTGGGTGTACTGTTGTGATAAGAGGGAGAAATTATCTGTCACTGTGATTGATGGTGTCATTAGCTGGTCTTTTGTGTGAAGTGATCACCGGTCCTTGTAGCTGGGTAGAGTTCGCTGACCTTTTGCAGGCTGTATTTTTCAGTGCTGGGAGCCAGAAAAACCCACAACAACAATTACCTCTTTTGTTTCAGACCATGTCACAGGTACTTAGGTGCATACTCAATTTTGCAGACAAGAGTAATCTTTTTGGAAACCAAGATTGTTGTCAAAACTGTGAAAAATCATCCTACTAATATTTAAACAATAATTTGTACATTAAGTATGATTTGCTTAAATTTAGTATTGAATTAAGACAATGTGTTCAAATTTGAGATAGCATTCATTATCTCAATACATACATAATATATGCTGTGATTTATTTAATATCCATATGTTAAGCAGGTTTACATGGAATATAAAAACTGGCATTTCAGAGAGTGTAATGGCATAATGAAATGTAAACTGAAAACAGGAATGAGTTAATTAGACTAATGATCCCTTGACTCCTTTATTAGCCGGCTCTTTAGAAATTGGGATTAGCTTTGTTTTCTCTGCTGAATAAAGACAGGAAGGATGATATTGATTCTAGTAAATGACAGCAGCAGAAGAAATTAGTGTTTTCATGTTAGTTGTAGGTTTCATAATTCACAATTAATGTAGGATTTTTTCCATATTGTTGGGGAAAGATATTTTTAGTCATTATACTAGCAGTTGAATAGATAGTTCCAACAGTATCTTTTCAGGGAGAGGCAGCTGTGGGTGGGGGAGATGCATTCCTTATTTTCAGAAAAGGTAAATGCATACAGACATCTACATTGGCTTGGGCATGTCGTGAGAATGCTGATGGTTGGATTCCAAAAGATCTCCTGTATGGAGAATTAGTGCAGGGAAATCGACCCAGAGGGAGACCACGACTGTGATACTAGGATATCTGCAAGTGGGATCTGAAAGCCTTAAGAATGGACCTCAACAGATGGGAAACGTTGATGTCTGAGCGTTCAGCCTGGAGGCAGGCGGTGCATCATGGCATCTCCCAATCTGAAGAGACACTTGTACAGCAGGCTGAGGCAAAGAGGCAGTCCCGAAACCAGCAAAACAAGGGATAGGGACAGGGGATAGATTGTATTTCTCTTCAGTGTGGAAGGGATTGTCACTCTCGTATTGGCCTTCTCAGCCACATTAGATGCTGTTTCAAGACCTTCATACAGAGCACGTTACCATATTTTCTCAAGACTGAAGGATGCCTACTACTAAATGCATACTCCCATGCTTAGAAGTAAGCTTGCAGATTTTGAAAATGGATCACAAAAATAATGGATAGTGTGGTACAGCATTGGCATGCACCATTTTGATGTTCAAAATTTAAAGAAGAAAAAAATCTATGATATGATAGGGATGATGTCAATCTCTGAAGAGTCAATACACTTCTGATTTGATGTGTAATTTTTATAAAGAAAATGACAAAACAGAAAATGACATGAGAAGGAGAATTCTACTATTCCAGGACATTAGATAAACAAGACCTCTTTATAAATCATAGTTTGAGGCTGGCTTTTTAAAATAAACCACTGTGACAGTGAAATGTAGTTTGTCCAACTACTGACTTCTAAACTGCAATTAGTTGACATCAGTAGCAAAAACATGTCACAGCCACACCAGAAAATGAGAGTTGTAAGTTTATGAATCTGAGGCTTACCTAGATTCTTCCTCATAATGCTAAATCATGTTTTAAAATTACATGTAAATGTATTCATAATGTTCCTGCGAAAATCACTTGGTCATTGGAATTGTGACAAAAAATAAGAAAACACAACTTTTTAGTTCAGGAAAAAAACATTCTCCCAACATCACAGTCATGTTGTAAGGGAACATATGTGGATTCTCCATAGTTACTAAGTATTTGTCATGGAGGTTCCTTCCTTTCATATTGCTTTAGCTAATTGTAGTGCTTAGCACTTGTTTTGGTGAAGCAATATGCAGCAAATACTATAGAAAGTGTTTCTTTCTTCTGTTTGTGCTTATCTAAATCCAGTTAGGCATTTGCAGTGCTCAAAAACCAGCTTGGAAGATTTCCCTTATCCTATTTTCTTTTATAGAAGTAGAAACAGAAGCAGTGGCCCCACTGGACCCTAAGTAAACCCAGAATTCTGAAATGTTTACGGGAAAGGAAGCAGTCAATCATGGCTGATTTTTTCTTCTATCATCCATCAAGTTTTTTTTCTTTTCTTTTTAACTACAGGAATTATCTTTTTGCTTTCTTCGCTAATATTATCTCTTGTTTCAATGGACAGTTCTGGTTCGCAGTTAATTGAGTTTATGTATTTTTTACTCATCAGAAATGTTAAAATTATGTTTTGGCACTAGGGTTACTTTAGTGCTCTTCTTAGGCTTTATTCTAATGTTTGATATTAGCAGTTCATGATCAGTAACGCAATCTGCTCCTAGTTTTGTTTTGATGGAGAGAATACAGCTTCCCCATATCCTGCTTCCAATTATGTAGTTGATTTGATTCCTATATAGGCCATTTCATTGAAAAAAATAGTCTGATGGGAAAATAGTCTGAAGAAAATTCTCATGAGAAGATCAGTGTGAAAATATAAAATAAAGTACTAAATTCTGAGTCTTAGCAGAGTTAAGCTGGGAGGAATGTTAGGAAATCAAAGTTTATACAGAGCAGTCCACTGGACAAAAATTTTGTTCAGGAAAAATCTTGCTTTGTGTGCAAGTAACAAGGGAAAATTCTGATTGGGGAGGAAAATCTCTGCAAAGGAAGCAACCAATGTTTGCCCAACTGTTTGTGCTGTGTTTCTCCCTGTTCCTTTTCACATTTATTCAATTTACTACATGACAGTAGCACTAATCGCAAGGAGATCCCATATTTTGGCATGAGAATGAGGTGTGTGTTTTTTCCCCAGTCAGCAGAGAGAGAGAGAGAGATTGAGAGAGGTAAAATTTCCAGATTCGTTATTTTATCTTGCTTTTGGCTTGTGTGATTGCCTGCATTGGTCCTTCAAGACTTTTGTTA
>NC_135783.1:32071446-32158946 GCF_051106095.1 Pogona vitticeps | reverse complement strand
TTTTTATTTGTTGCTTTGTATTGTGTTGCATTGTTTCGTTTTAATTTTTGTGAGGATAGAGTGGAACTGAGAGAGGAAGAGAAAAATGCATACTTAATTTAGCTTCCTGTGATAAATATGGATTATAAATGTAGTGACATAAATAGATAATGTCTCAATCTTATGAAATGTTCTAGTGCTTGTCAGAATTCATGTTTTCTAGGTGGGGAGGAATCTAATCTCCATCAGTGTGTATATCTGTGGTCTCCTGAGATCTCAAGATGTTCCCCAAGAGTGAAGTCGTATACCTATGTGATATATTATTATATCCATAGAGAGTTTCAATGGATTGACTCTGCCTTTAACTCAGCCTTATTTATTATCATTGAGTATAGTACTCATGAAAATGAAATACAGATAGAAAACACTGTGGGTATAAACTCGACATCAAGTACTGCTTTTCATTTTCTAAGGCAGGTTGCTTCCCAAATAATGTCTGTCATGCAACTCAGCTAAACTATCAAACAGTGCATCCCAGAGAACACATTTCAAAGGGTTCAGTTGTACATGTCCTGTGCTGTATTGCTAGTTGTAAATATGCATTTCATATTAACCTTGCAGTGGCAGTCAGTATCCAGGACCTTGTGTGCGTGTGTTTAGATAGAGAGAGAGAGAGAGAGAAGTGAATTTTAGGCACCAGAACAGTAACCTGTTCAGTGATTCTATAAGCTATCTAGACTATTGCAGTATGATGGTGGGAATTATAGTCTATTCATCTTGAGTGAAGAAGGACAATTTGGAACTTCCCATAGAAGTTAGTGTCCTTGGTTTATTTGTGTCCCCCTCCCCATGCAAAAATAATAAAATATATAAAACTAACCCTGATGTAATCACATGTATTAGTCTCTGAAGATTGCCCCCCTCCCCCCAGTTTTACATAGAGCAAATCTAGAATGGTCTGCTCAGTTATGAGTGAGCTCTGTTGAGTTGACTGGTTCTTTCTCCCAAGTCAATGAGGATTGTTTATAGTGTTTATATGCCACACAACTGGCATTGCCCCTTTTATACATATGAAAACAGAAACGGTAATTTAAGTCACACATGTCATAATGAAACAAGTAAGTCAGTGAAAATAAAATCAACATGTTTAAATATTAAATGTCTAATATATTTAAATTGTTCTAAGAGCCAGCAAGAAAACCTAAATAGGAGAGCCAGCTGTAAAAATGACAATGTCTTTTGGAGAAATAACAAATTAGTGTCTATATGCTGACAAAGAGCGTGTTGGACAGATGTCTTTGGGGAGGGTGTACCATAGGAGGAAGGACCATTACTTGAGATATCCCTGGTAGCACATTGCAGTAGAGTCATGGAGGCTAGGATCATGGCCATGTTCTAAGTGGTAGGAAAGGCATGAAGAAATCGAAATTTGAGACAGCCTGTATACACACATAATAACAAAAATGGAGCTTGGGAAATTTCTCATGTACTAGATAATTCAGACATCCACAATTTGTGAAGATACTTCAGCAAAGTATATTCTAGAAGCATTTCTAGTATAGTAGCTAGCCCTGACATTGTTCCATAATAACTTGCAGTTCAGTACACTCTAAATGTCTTTGTGTGCACACCTAAATTCTTATCTGTGGAATTCAGCTCTTGAACAGATATTGCTTCTTTAGAACCACCTTTAGTATTGTCTATATAGTACCCTGTTTCCCTGAAAATAAGACCTAACCTGAAAATAAGCCCTAGTATGATTTTTCAAGGTGCTCATAATATAAACTCTACCCAAAAATAAGCCCCAGTTGAGTGAAACCTTGCCCTCCACCATTGTGCAGCAGCCAGAAGATGACATGACTGTATTTGAATAAATGTAGATAGTTGTACATGAAAAAACATAAAACATCCCCTGAAAATAAACCTTAATGTGTTTTTTGGAGCAAAAACTAATATAAGACTCAGACTCATTTTCGGGGAAACACGGTATATTTATTCTTTTCTTAAACAACTAGGTCCAGAATCTGCCAGCCAGCATTGGACAGTTACTGCATG
This sequence comes from Pogona vitticeps, assembly GCF_051106095.1. Classification (NCBI taxonomy): domain Eukaryota; kingdom Metazoa; phylum Chordata; class Lepidosauria; order Squamata; family Agamidae; genus Pogona; species Pogona vitticeps. The sequence goes on along the minus strand of NC_135783.1, from coordinate 32,156,912 downwards.
TTGCTTGCCATACTGGCTGGGCCCCCCTAGGAGCTGTAGTCCAAAAAAGTAACTTTTTTCTAGCCCTGATTTCATATTACATATATTTTCTTCTTCCATTGAATTTACATTGTTGAGTGTTGCTGTTCTCAAGCGGATGAATGGTGGACATAATGTTTGCAAATCAACTAGCTTTTCTTATTATTCTCTTTCCTTTTTAAAAATACAGTACAGAGAATTCTTTAATCTTATCCAGTCTGGATAAGGTATAATTTTATTCATTGTATTTTTTTTCAGTTTATTATGTTTAGTGATCATTTTGGAGACTTTCTGGTCTTTGTGGGATTGTAGCTTCTTGAGTAACTTCAGCAAACATAGTCATTTAATTGCTCAGTCCAACTCCAGGTCATTTAGAGAAGATTTATATAGCAATGATTTCAGTAAAGAGCCACGAGGGACCACACATCTCTCCAATGTGAGAACTGTCAGTTTATTCCTATTTTCTGCTTATTTGTTTGTTTGTTTGTTTAAAAAATGTATCAACAGCACATTCACCCCCAAAGGAAACTTCAGGGCAATGTACATCCTGCTCAAACATAAAGTGCAATGAAAACAAGATAACAAACAACCATGTATACAGTCAAAACTATTTCAGCCAGCCAAACAACAAGAAACATATTTTTGAAGGCTTGGATCCTGTTGGGTTGAACTGATGGTGCAATTCTTCCAGGTCATTCTTGCACAGGCATAAACTGACCCTTTGTAATGGAGATTTCATTTAGGGCACTAACACTGTTTCCACAAGTGGAGATCACATGTTACTGTGATGTTGGGGGTTACATTTTGCTGGTGCTGAACAGGATCCAAGCCAAAATGATTGAGCAATTAGATTTTAACCTTGCGCCAAAAACAGCATAATGCTTGCACCGGGTGTACTACTGCAGGAGAATATTACAAAGTCACAGTGGCCCTTGCTTTTAAGAGAAGATAGTTCTCTTATGGAAGGAAAAAGGGGGAGATTTTCTCTACTGATGTTAATGCACAGCTTGTCCTTACTTTGGTATTCTTAAATTTATTTTAAAAGTTTTTAGAGAACGTGCGTAAGGTAACCACATAGTTTATAGGCATGGACTTACTGCATCTCATTATTCGGGATGCAGAATCCCTAGAGGACTGGACCATATGTAATAATGGATAAACTGTCCTCAGAATCAATGAAATTGAAAGAGGACATTTGGAAAACTCCAGGGGGACCAGGTTTAGATCCTAGAAGGCCATATTCAGTTGTGGAACCTGAGGTTACCCACTCCAGCCTAGGGTTTACCTTTCCTTTTTTTCCTCCCCATTGTGGAAGAGCAAGTGTCTAGGTTCTGCCATGTGGTGGAGCTAGAAACACTCCTGTTAGAAGGTAAAGGTTCCCCTTGACATTCAGTCCAGTCATCTCCGACTCTAGGGGGCAGTGTTCATCCCTGTTTCCAAGCCATAGAGCTAGTGTTTGTCCGAAAACAGTTTCTGTTGTCCTGTGGCCAGTACAACTAGACACGGAACATCGTTATCTTCCCACTGTGGTGGTACCTATTTATCTACTCGCATTTGCATGCTTTCGAACTGCTAGGTTGGCAGGAGCTGGGACAAGCAACAGGAGCTCAATCCATTGTGTGGATTCGATCTTACTACTGCTGGTCTGCTGACCTTGCAGCACAGAGGCTTCTGCGGTTTAACCCGCAGCGCTACCACGTCCCTGCTAGAAACATATGGTGAAATAGTTCATGGAACTATGGATCATGGTCTATCTTTATGTTAATCCTATATGTACACTATACTGCTGGCATTACAAATTGCATTATCATACTTAAGTATGGAATTGTGGGTTTTTTAATTAAAATCCAGAATCCTTTACTGGATCAGACCTTGCTGAAGTAGAGAAGAGAGAATCCCTGCCTCTGTAGCAACTTAGCTAATAAATATATAGAAGCCTATATATTTTCTTCTGCATAGTTGTGATCACCATCACCAGACAGAAATGGGAGAAGTATTAGATCTGTCACTTTGTGTACAATGAACATGACGAATTGTTTGCTCTGTAAAATTCAGTTGGAAACTTGTTTAATGCCACTGCCCAAGAACAACAACACTGAGAAAACTTCACCATAGATCTGTATCATGGCTTGTTTGCTTCTTAATAGTTTATGTTTTAGAATTCTTTGTTAGATTTGTAATGGTGTACATTTTAGAAAATAAAATAGGTTTCTAGGCAGATAAGTTTAGGTTAGTGTAAGTTCAAGTGGGTCACAGTATTCTTAACTCTACATTACTGTTTGGGTACTATAGGACACAACATTGGATTTGTGAATAATGTTGGAGAAAGAATGTGTCTTCTTTCATCTGAAACATAACACGTGCCTGGCAAAGCATTTGTCATCTGAAGATATACGTATACCAATAGATATACAGTATCTGATCCAGCATACAATAATGATCATGTGTTGTCAAGTCAATTCTGACTTATGATGACTCTTTTGAGGGTTTTCCAGGTAGAGAAGACTCAGAAGTAGTTTACCATTCCCTTCTTCTTGAGGGCACCCTGGGACAGTATAGCTTGCCCAAGGCCACACAGGCTTGGGCATCGTGGGGAATAGAATTTCTGACAACTGGCTGTGCAGCCAGATATCTACACCACTGAGCTATCCAGCCAGCTCAGTGGATCTTTATTTTGAAGATCCAGCAAAAGGCCACTGTATACTAGCATGAAAATAAAGTGCTGCCTTATAATAGCTCTGGCCATCATTTAATCTGTTCCATCTAGTCCACTTACTGGATATCTACTCTTGCAGTGACATAGACGTCTGGCAAGCTACCCAAGCTAACCTATGTAGTATCTGATGCCCAGCTTGCCTCTGAGTTCTGAGAAGAAGGGAAGCTACAAACATGCAGAATTAAAGTAATATTTTCTGATTTCTGTTTCTAAAACTCTGTTAAATTAAGGACTTCATAAAATCTTACCTGAATACTTTCTAGATTTGAATCTTAGGCCACCACAGTTCTTGGGCTTTCGGCATATCTGATAAATTAATTTTGAAGATATTAATGCAATTTTAATTTATAAAAGCCAAGCACATTTATAGGAATCAGTTGCATGTTTATAATTACACCAGAATTGTCGACATTTTCCAGAAGATCAATACGATTATAAGAAGGTAATTGTGTAACACTCTTAAGGAAAACAGTGGATAGATCTCTACAAATCCGTAAATAGTTGCCATGCCATTGCTTTCCATAGTGAAAGTTTCAGTGTCGAAACGTGTCAGTGTAATCCTGCTTTCTGTCATAAGCGGTGAAAAATGTTGTCTTTTCTTTCGTTTTGCAGACTCAATGCACATAGAAGATGTTGAAGCAGTTCAGAAACTTCAAGATGTCTTACACGAAGCCCTTCAGGATTATGAGGCTGGACAGCATATGGAAGATCCACGCAGAGCCGGCAAGATGTTGATGACGCTGCCCCTTCTGAGGCAAACCTCCACTAAGGCTGTGCAACATTTCTACAACATCAAACTGGAAGGCAAAGTCCCTATGCACAAACTTTTTTTGGAAATGCTGGAGGCCAAGGTGTGACCAAAGTATCCCCATGCCTTCCAGTTGAGTGCACTGAAATTTTAACGAAAGGGAAACTAAAACAGGAAAACCATGACAAAGAAACTTTAGCGTTGAAATTAAGGAAAATAACATGACTGCACTGATACTGAGCAGCAAGACCGAGAAGCAGCACCTCTTTATATTCTGTGTCTTTCCCGATGCAGTTTTCCTTCTTCATTTCTCTCTTCTTTTACTGTTTTTATTTCTCTTGTCTTTGTAATTTTTCCCCCTTTGCTGCTGAATATTTTAAGAAGAGGTCTCTAATAGAACAGAGATGGAAGCCAGGCCTGCCAAAGGATGAAAATCCATAATATGGATGCCAGTGAACTTATTACGAACCACAATACCCCAATGACAAAGGAATCGAAAGAGAACCATCGTAACTAGCAGTACAGTACAACACGATGAACTGATTGAATGCAGTATTAGGTTTCACAAGAGCAGCCTCTAATTAGATGACTTCGATGACGATGCATTGGCTGCTTCTTATCATTGCATTTCCATCTAGATCAGTTACAGCCATCTGATTCCTTAATTGTTTTTTCAAGTCTTCCAGATATTTCTTAGGTTAGCTACAATGTAACTTTTTCAGGGAATAGTTTAAGCTTTATTCATTCATGCAATACTAAAGAGGAAAGATAAATAAATAAATAAATACTGCATTTTTGTGCTGTCTTGAACAATGATGAACAATTAAATGAAGGACAAATGAATCCTGAAGGAAGATTTTTTTAAAAAAACAAATATTTCAGTTCTTCTTACTAACAGAAGATTTTTTTCTACCAGCTTTACCACTTTTCAGCCATTTGTTAACATGGGAATTTATCTTACTCAAGCAATAGTTGAAGGGAAGGTGCATATTATCACGGATGCAATTTATGTTGTTGTGCCAGTCTGGTCCAAGACATCCCATTTCTTTGCATGAGCTCCAGTTTATACTGAAGTGTTCACTGAAACCAAGGATTAGATTACACCTGCAATATATCTGAGTAGTCTAATATATTCAGATACCACGTCAAATAGGAGTTGGAAAAGGAGTTAACAAGTATTTCTGTTTGGCCAAGGTATGATTGCTACATGATATTAATTAAAGCTACAGTTTTCCTATACAAAACCATAGACTTTGAAATACTTTCACCACACCCCAGCTAGCAATAAAGTAAGATCAGATATCAAAATAGTCAGCTTCCAACCAAATCAGGAATTTAACACTTGTTATACATTATTTATTAATTTATAAAACATTTATTGGGGTAGATTGCCACTTTCAAGCAAACAGCCTAACCAGTATATTGCTTTTTCAACCAGTGTTGTCAGGGTGTGAAAGTTGGTCAGTTCGAAGACTGTTACGAGGTGTAATCTAATGTATAAACCAATTAGATGTCCCCAGAAAACTACAGTCGCTAAATAACCAGTAAACAATAACCGCCATCAAATGCTATACCAATGTACCAGTGTTAGTAGCTGCTCCCTGTACTATGTGAACAACCTTATTCTATGTACACAAATGTAATTAAAATTGTAATCCTAACAAACAAAAGAAATGTAGTTCAGCTTTTCAATGTTTCATGTTTGCTGTGCTTTTTGGAATTCTTTATGTTGCATTCAAAGACTGTTGTCTTGTTCTTGTGGTGTTTGGATTCTTGTGGTGTGTGCTTATAGACACAGGGTAGAATTAGAGACAATATTGGATGTAAAATTCCTCAGGAGACTTACAGTAGTATATTCTAATCCTTCTGGTAATAAGGTTCTTCCTAGTAATAATTAAGAAATTGAAAAGTAAAATCCAACCAAGTACTCATTATGAACAGATACACACTGAAATCATAATATTTTCAAAACAAGGAATAATTTCTGTAACAGTTTATTATAGAATACCTATGTATAGCTTAGAAATAAAACTTTGACTATTTCAAGATTATAGATAAGTCTAATTTTTAAATGCTGTAAATACGGCTTTCATCCAGTCATCTCTCAGATGTTAACTTGCTCTGTGTTGTTGCAAAAACTTTTTTTAAATGCAAACACGTTTTGAAAATTATCGCTACTTGTGTGCTTTAAACAAAATACAGTAGGTTGATGTTAACATCAGCCTTGTGCTAGAAATACTGTGTATCTCTCATTAGCTATATGGGATTCTCTTGTAGATTGTGTTTTTCTCAGTAGAGAAGTGACTGTCATGTGATCCTAGATAAATCATCATTAGCAATTCATTCAGTTGGCCAAGAACTTGAAATTAACAGTGTGGTAGGAGTTTGGAAATTGGCACATCCCTTTTGAAAAATGACAAAACTTTTACAACTCCTGGGGGTGGGGTGGGGAAATGGTGCTGATTCTGTAAAATTATTTATATATGTAAGAGTGCAGAATAATTATTTTCCAGAATATTTGTGCAGGGTTTAAGTTCCTAGTGTTAACAACACTATATATGTATATATAAATATCTAATATAAATATTGTTTTTGCTGTATCACATTGAACTTGGGTTTTCAGGGTCAATAACCAATCAACACACTCAGAAAGGGAAAAAACATACAAAGATCTAAGGAAGGTGGAATATGTGAAAGGAACATAGTGCAATTTCTACTTGAGTTTTCAGTAATTTTTTTAGAGCTGCAATGAACAAATATCTCGTGGCTGTACAAATATAAACTGAAACATAGATACATTGCACAAGCACTAGAATAGCATTCATCTTGAACCTTGCTGAGAGAAATTTTCACAACCACTTACTTAATGTGAAGTATTGGGGAAGATTTCAAGTATGTTTTAGTGTAACTAATTTCATTTGGAGGTATAAAATCCACATGGAATTTCTCCTGTGCAAGGAATTGAAATGAAAGGGTATGGCATGAGACATTCTCCGGTCTTTTTAGCTCTCCCATTCAGTTCAATGTGTAGAAGACATTTCGAGTGGATTGTACCCTGACCTCTTTTTTTCCCTTGTTTTCTTTCATTTTGTTTCTTATTTAAAGCAATATGATTGTGTGACTCCTGGAAGTTACACATTTGCTTCAATCAAACCAGATTGTTGTATTTATTCCACTATTTTGCATTTAAATGCTAACATAAAAAGATATAAAAAATTAAAACTGCTATTTTTCTTATGGAAGAGAAAATGGGTGTTGGTAATTGTATTTTAATTATTTAAGCGTCTCTGTTTACCTGCCTAGGAAAACACTTTATGGCAGTCTTATTGTGCAAAGATCACAAAAGAAGGGGGAAACTGAATTAAGCTGCTTGTTATAATCCAGGAGTTGCATAATAACCAGTAGTAAAAATACAAATTAAAAAAAAATCATGTCTATAGCTGTAGATGGGCTTCTCATCTGTAAAGCAATCAACTGTATATTTTTGTGATGTGTATCATACTGTGTGCTCCAACCAATGTCCATTTGTGTAAATGTATTTATTTTATATTGTATATATTGTTAAATGCAAAAAGGAGATATGGTTCTGTAACTCCAATCAGTTCAGATGTGTAACTCAAATTATGCCTTTCAGGATGATGGTAGAGCAATATTAAACAAGCTTCCACTTTTAATTGCTTTTAATTTTTTTTGTGTTGTGGATTTTGTTTTGTTTTGCTTTTTTTTTCTTTTTCTTTCCCGTATCAAGGAATCAAATCAATAAGCACCACCTTGAGTAGATTGGTACGGATTTATACCCTTAAGCTAATGTAGCCGCATGGCTACATGCTATATAAAGACTTGTCAAAATGAATTTCAGTGTGGTATAGTCATTTTGTGCACTCTTAAATATGCAGACTGTCTCTTAGCACATTAGAATTCATTCTGACAAGCACTTCTTTAATCCTAAAACATCTTTACATCAAGCCGCATTACCGAAAATCATTGCCTCTCTGGCAGCATCATGAAAGAAAAGTTCCCCGCGATTTTAAAATCATATTATTGCCATCTACAACTGGCTATTTGCTTTCTTCTTCAACAGCTGAATCCATTCCATTCCTTAAAACATGAATGGGTTTTTGCTAATTTAGTTCTGCTTATAAAAACTACAAGGGTTTTTTCCTCTTACCTTCAACATGATATCTGAATTGCAAGTCTTATAGCTAGAAGACTGATATAATGTAGATCGGTGTTAATGATGATGATCAATAGTAATTCTACAGAATCTTGATTTAAACGTACCAGGAAATAACAATTTAAGCTTGAATCAGAAAAGCTACAGAATCAGGTGCATCTGGGGCCATCACACAACTACTATTCTTTTCCACCTATCGGGAGAGCATCATGGCATTGTATTTCTTAAATATATTTTTCACCTTCGGTGGTAGTCATCCTCTAAAGAGCTGGTGTTAGGCAAAGGTTCCAAAAGACAAATGGTATCCACCTTCACCTGGCATTTGTCCCTCATCCCACTGTTAAGACCAGCTGTCAGGTTAGCTGTTAGTAGTGGGATGTTCTGTTCTAAGTAAGACGTGCCTTCAATGAAATTATGAATTCTAAGAACGCATGCCATTTGCACTCTCAGCAAGAGAAACCCGTAGAAGTGGTAGGCAGGAAATATTTAAAAAATATAACATGGTTATGGAGAGGTAAGAGCACTATAGATCTACGTTTGACAGGGTGTTTTTCTCCTGTGTCCAGCCCATGTGTATTAAATGTTGAAACATGATTCCTGGCAATTATGATTAGTTGCCTTAATGCTGAGGAGATTTCAAACATATAGCAAAAATACTTGCTGGTAAACTTATTCTGTGTAGCTGTAGCTCATTTAGTACAGCAGGTGTGACACTCATCTATAATTAACACAAATCACTAATAAACTAGTTATTTTAATTATCTTTTTAACATAACTGTACACACTGCTATAGCAAAGGAACTTAAAGCCAGATTTCACGTTATGATCTGCTTCTGATTCTTAACTTGGATATAAAAACCTAACCATGGTTAAATAAAGACAACCATGATCGAGTATTATGCCTACATAATATCTTAGTCTTGAAGCAGAAACGTGAGATCATTGCAATAGAAAGCAGAAAAGTCACTATGAAAACCAGTGCTTAAACAAAGGAAATGGGTTTGCTATACATATTGCCCTTTACCTTCCATATGCTCTCTATTACAATAACATAACTTTCCACTAGCATAATGTTTTATGTCAGTAATTTGTATACCGTCCAATTTAGAAACATGCACTACTCTGGGCAGTTAACAAAAATATAAAGTAACCCTTCCAAACCCCAATAAATGTCTCTCCAATCCCAAATCAAGCCAAATTGAAAACCAGCACAAGACATACTGACACCAATCAGGTGACATTATGCAGATTAATGGTGGGGAGGAGAGAGAGAATATCTAAAAGCTTATTTGGACAGTTTAGTTTTAAATGACTTATTAAAGTCTGGGATGGAAGGGGGTCTCTTCTGGAATCCCATTTCAAAGAAATGGGGCCACTACCAAGAAGACTCAGTTCCTCAAAGAAACCTTCGTCACCTCCCTTTTGTGATACTTTTAATATACAAAACCACTAATTTTCCATAGAATCCTTAACTTTTATAAAGCCTTGCTATTTCTTCCACATGGAGATTAGCCTGGATTTTATATCATAAGAACATCCTTGATGAATAGCTCCCCTTCTGGAATGTTTTTCTTTCTTAACTTGTATATTACAAATATTTATATGTTGCCTTTCTGTGAAGTATGTCCAAGATAGCTATACTGCAGTAAAAAACAGAAATTTATGAAGTAATTAAAACAATTAGATAATAGCAGAATATAAACCTGAAAAACAAAAATCAGTGAATAAAAGAAAGTAAAATATTGATACGAACAATGGAAGCTTCATTATCCCGAGTCAGGCTATCCAGCCCAGCATTATTGACACTGAGCACCCAACTCTCCAGAGGAAGGATTCTTCTCCCAGACATTAATCTGTCTTCACATTAAAGATTCCAGGACTGAGACAGAGAACCTCTAATTGTAAAGTCTGTGCTCTATCTAGCTATGGAGAATGTATTTTAAAAATAGTGTGGCTGGCAGTGAATTATTAAGAGAGACCAAAGTCCTAGTCTGAACAGGATGTTTCTCACTTGGTAATGTGACAAAAAAAAGTACCAGTGCTAGGATGAGGTGAACTGCTGAGGAGGTAATTCAACAAGCGTATGGCAGCCTTTTCAGAGCATGTATCAACATCATACCACACAGTGCATACAACTTATGAAGTGATGAAGCGCAGCAAGGCCCACGTAATTTGGTGTGATTGGGAACTTAGTTTTCAATTTAATCAAAGAGCTGGCATCAGCATTGAAGATGAACTTGTATTCATGAAAGGGGGCTTAAGAGTCTGCCTTAATTCAAAATCAGTCTGCTAGCACCTTATTTCTCTTTCAACTCCTGATGTCCAATCGTGGTCTTGATTTTCTACAGCTGATTAGCTTTAAGCCAAGCAGCTAGACATTGGTGTCATTCATATGGCTTCATACTATATTTTTCTTAGCTTTCTGTTATGTGTAAATACCTTTGCATTCTGATATTCTGTAAACGAGCTTCAAAGTTTGATAGTCATGGGTATAATATCTTGAGAGGCATGAACCTTGTTTATACCACCTTTTAAATGAGAATTTGGCCCTTATAACAAATGGCATCCTGGCTGTAAATCTGGTGCTGAAGTACTGCATTACCACAGGGCATGTGGAGTATACTCATAAAATGGAGGTGTCTAAGAAAGCTATAAAATTATGTAAAGGATGTATGTTCTTACTCCAAAGTTTTGAACAACTAGCACAAGACTAGAAATCCCTCAAACTGTGTTTGTTCTCTGTGGCTACTGTCTCTGTCCTAGTTCTGTCTTCAGCTTATGCCCCTTCTTTTCTCAGTGACCACATTTGCGAATTTTTATTATTTATTGTTGTCTGTTGCTTGTGTCGTCTGAAAAATCAGCTGTGTGAGCCATAAACATCTCAAACCAGTTGTTTACGGTTTTTAAGCAATAGTCCTGAGAAACTGCAGAATGAATTACTGAAAGCCAGTTCTGTGAAGGTACATCTCAAGTCAGAGCAGGTGCCTAAGACCAAGTGAAACCTAACGCCATTGCAGAAAGTCTCCATTCCTGTTATATAAGCTCCAAATGGAGCAGACAGAAACCAGCCATTCTGAGACAGATGACTTTAGCATTCATGATAATGACAGTGACTGGGCTAATCTGTTCTCCAGCTGGTTTTTAACTCAGGTGACTACTCCAATTCACCCCCTTCTCATGCCAACTAAGAAGAGAGCTATAGGGGTTCCAAATTTGGGATGTGAACAGGACATTCAAAAAGTCTCATTCTTGGCAAGAAATCCCTGGCCCTTGTGTGTTTTCTGGGCTCCAGCATGAGAAAGAGATGTGTGTTTGCACTTCTGTGGGTTTTGTCAGCACCTTGCACAAAATATTTCTGCATAAAATTAGAGGTTTCCTCTTTCATGGAGCAAAATGCACACATATAAAGCACAGAAGGACTGGTTGATTGACCAAAAGCTGTAAACCATTCATTCATTGTTTGAATGTAATTGTATCACTTTTTATTCTCTTTACAAGTTTTTAAACTAGCTTGAGCACTCCTTTTAGTGAAAAGGTGAAGAATTAGATATAGATAGATAGATAGATAGATAGATAGATAGATAGATAGATAGATAGATAGATAGATAGATAGATAGATAGATAGATAGATAGATAGATGCCTTAATTTATCTTTGCTGCCACAGATGGCCACAATGTTCTTTCTGGGAACTAATTCTAAAGTCACAGTCCTAATTGTCTTTCCCACGAACATAGGGATCTGTTGTTATGGCCTAAGTTCTTTCAGGAGAATGAAAGAGCATGGGGGATGTTCATTATCTTGTTGCAGAACTGGAAGTCACATTTCTGTGAATAGAGCAATCTTTCTTTGTGCAACGGTGAGCTGGAGATGAAGCAGACTGTTTGGACCAGATACACTCTTCTTTTGGTGACAGGATTCTGGCCTGGATATTTAAGATGGGTTGTACTTACTGCTTTCGTACCCCAACATCAAAAATCAGATCCAGTTTGAAGCATAAGAGAAATTCCATAAACTTTTCCTCACTCCAGCTGAATCTCTGTTGCATAACCATTCATGCGACCCCGTTTCACAATCAATTGACTTGACAGCATATTATTATTATTACTATTACTATTGTCATCTAGCTAGCCATCAGCCCCCTTGAAAGGATGAGTATCCAGCCTGGAAAATGTTTGTCACACAAGGCTTATTTAGATATTTGAATACACAAGAGGTGGGCCTCTGGGTAAGTCCTGTGTTCTGTCTTCCCATCCCCCCTGGAAGTCAGTCAAACTTTGCATGTTCAGCAGGAAGATCTAAACATTCAGCTGAATCAACCAAACAGATCCTGTGTTTATGAACTGCAATAAATCAATATTCCTGCTCACAGGAGCTGTGGAGTACATTTGCCCAATGCACAGTTTTGTCTGCAAGCTCTCATGCTGAATATGCGAAAGCATGACTGAGTTGTGTATGAGAGACATGGCTTATGCTACATATTCACATGCCCACCATGATTACATGATTAAACCAGAGATCTGAAAGCTTTGGTGCTAAGAATTTTTGATGACAGTTCCCACTATCCATTACCATTTGTTGTGTTTTTTTTGGGGGGGGGTGGTTTTTAGGAATCAGACTGCAAAACATGGAGAGGACCAACAGTTCCCTGGTGTGGATGATCTAGGTTGGTTTCCCACAAGATGTTTTGTCTCAAGCACTAGAGTAGATGGCACACATAAAGCAGATTGATGCTATCACAATGGTTTGAGTGAGTTTAGTGGTTGGCTGGTGCAATCTTTATGAACTGTAGAAATCCTCTATGATATAGATTAGAGACTTGACTTGACTTCTAAAGCTGCTTCCAGGAAGTGGCTTTTCTTTGTCAAGAGCTCTGTCTGGTTCACCATGCCTGACTACTACAAACCATAACAGGACATGCACAAAGCCTATACTGTTCTTAACTGGCCTTCATAAAGGGACAGCAACTACAAGGATTAGCAATGAGTGGTATGGTAGTGGTTGTGTGTAATTCTCTTGCTAACTGATATCTTTTGGCATAGTGCTAAGTGAGCAATGAGCAAGCTGCTCTCTGTACAAGCTCTGAGGCTCTTTTTTTGGATTCCATGTTTACAGAGATCCCTGGATACACTGGCAACATATCAGAACTACTTGCTGAAGGGTATTGTAGGTAATGTCAATTGCCAAAACCAAGCCTAGCAGCATAATCCTATAGATCAGTGGTTCTTAACCTTTGTTACTCGGATGCTTTTGAACTGCAACTCTCAGAAACCCCAGTCAGGACAGCTGGTGGTGAAGGCTTCTGGGAGTTGCAGTCCAAAACCCCTGAGTAACCCAAGGTTAAGAACCAGTACTATAGATGTCCCTTTACAAGTAAATCTCACTGAACTCACTTAGATATATTCTAAGTAATAGCTCAAGTAATAGGATACAAGACGGCAGCCTTGATCTCTTACAAATATTGATTTGAATAGGAGACCATGTTTCCCAGTGGTCAACTGGTAATGTTGGCTAATGCATGCAATACATGAAATAAATTGTTTAACTTATTTTAATTAAAATCTTCTTTCTGAACCACAATGACAAACAAAGCAACTTTCCATGATTTGAACATGAAATAAAAATATCTCAATGAAAAACTGCAAAAATGAAAGTACGCAGCCTGGCGTTCCCATGGCCATTTTGGCCATCCCACAGCAAGTAGCGAAACTATACAAAGAGACCAGTGGGTTGGAGATCACATTGGAATATTACTGCAGTGCTAGCAGTTGAACTCTTCCAAGTTGTCATGGCCTAGCACCTTTCCCCTCCTGAAATGGCTCAGAATAATGATAATTCATTAGTTAGTGTTGTTGCAAGGTGGAAATCATGATAGGCGAGCCACCACTGTTGCAAAATGTGTTAACAACAGCAGCAACAACAACACACACACACATATATTGCACCCTCTTTGGACTGGAACAGGCCCCAAACAGTTAAACTGACAGTTTTCAGGAAATATTTTCAGGTTTATCGTCTAATGTAGCTATATCATAATTTGAAATGCAGGTGTTAGGGTAAAAATCCAGCTGTTGAGCATTCTACCAAGAACAAGGCTTACGTACAAGTGTCTGGTTGTGCTAACAAAATATGACAAAAAGCCCTCCCTTTCGTCTCATAGTTCAAACAAAAATAAAACTCCTGCAGCATTCACAAAGTTCACTGTTGCTCTTTCATTAGAAGTTCGGATGCAAAAATAGAAATCATGCCACAGTTTGCATGCTTTCTTTTATTTGTGTTCCCCGCATGCTGAGGCATGACCACTGCTAATCTTCATGAGGCCAGGGGACTGCACTCTCCCTGAGGTTCAAATGCCCACACTTAGATTCCTTAGACACAGTTAATATAACGAAAGCAAGTAGCTACCGATTGATTACACGTGGCATCTTATTATTAAACTGGGCTTGTTGTGGGGAGCGCAGGGCAGCAGAGAAAGGAATTTTAAAATATAATCCTCCTTTCCCCAGAGCATTTGTCTTGTTCTCTGTGAAGTTAAAGGTCTGAAATAATGTGCCCATCAGGAGCTCAATGTTGCATGTCCATGCCAGTTGGTCCAAAGGCTTGTTATGATGGTAATGACCCTTCTGCAACGTGCGCAGCAATGGCAACAGTACAATTGCTACTAGCACACCCGCTGGGAGAAATATTTTATTATAGTCAAATACCCTCCGCAGAGATTTGTTTTGCCTGTTTCTGTTTAAATTAAATCTGGAAAAAGAACTGCATCGTTTCTTTCTCGAGAGTTTCTGGGAAATAAACCACCCGTTTGCAAAGAGAAGATTCCCGGCCAGTTTGAAAACATCAATGTATTAGCCAAGAAATTAGAAGAGACGACATTAACACAGGAGGTGTTGGGTGATGCCAACAGTGTGAAGAGAACCATGGCGTCAAATTAATCATTACTTGCACCGTAAATATGGGCCTATTTTGAGAGGTACAGGAAGTATCAAGTTCTCTTGTCACCTTCTGGGGAAATTAGGTCACAAAGCAACCACACCACACCACTACTTTTGCAATGCAAAATGAGGACATAAATGAAACAAGTGGGCCTCTCAGCTGAGTGTAGTAGTGTGGAACCTTCCTGTTCAGGAGACACCATTCTGCTGCTTGACGCCTTCTCTCTTCTCTCCTGGTTGCCTCTCCAGCAACCACTCAATATGCTGTGACCATAGACCACATTTTCAATCCTTAGTGGGCTTTTTGAAGTTTCTTTTTGTCACCCTGTTGGTGCCTTGCTGGGTGATGGTGTGTGTGTGTTTTGGGTACACTGGTTAATATTGCCCACCTCTTAACAACACCGAGAAATGATTATGAAGTTGCCATTCTTGTTTTTTGATGGCTGTTCAACCCATAGGGAATGAGAACATCTGGAACTTAATCATGTGATTTTGATTCTTGTTAATTCTGCAGGCATATGGGGGATTCAACAGACCGATACATAATTTTTTTAAAAAACTAATCTAATTCTACATTGTATCATCTCCTCATGAGCCGTTTTTGTTTTTAAAATGTTCTGGAGATGCCCTTCTCTCAGTTTCATCACTTTCCCAAGTTTGTTTGGGGAGGAAACAAGAGAGGGCTTTCTCAGGGATTGCTCCCAGACTTTGGAATGCACTGACCTGAGAGGCCAGGTTGACCCCCCCCCTTACTCTTGTCCTTCCTTTTCTGGCAGGGTTTTAAATGATAAGTATCTCAGGAATGCTTGTTTATTAATGTACATCCTTTTAAATGTTATAACATTGCTTTTAATCTTGGTTTTTAATCTTAATATATATTTACTTAACTTGACAACACAGGATAATGATGATGATGTGCATTACAAATTATATATAAGAGAAGTGTATTATCTATGTGTGTACCTAATGCATATCTCTTAAAGGTCTGATCAAGAGCCTGCTCCAGCCTCTCTTCTACAGTGGTGTCACACATGATGATGATAATCCATCCCATAGAAATCGCTGTTTAGCGAAATCATTGTCATGCGAAAACCAGTTCCCCATTGGAATACATTGAAACCCGTTTAATGCGCTCCAATGGGGAAAATACCTTGTCGTTTTGCGAAGATCGCCCATAGGGCAGCCATTTTGTGATGTGCCGATCAGCTGTTAAAATGGTTGTCCTGTGAAGCATAGGTCCCAAAAACATAGGGCAGCCATTTTGCAAAGGCGCCGATCAGCCGTAGAAATTGTCATCTTGCGAATAAACGGTCCGCGAAGCACAGACCAAATCATCATCAAGTGAAAATCACCCATTGGAATGACTGTTTTGCGAATCGCTATAGCGATCGCAAAAAGTCATCATTATGCGGATTTGTCATTTAGTGGGGTCATCGTCTAGCGAGGTACCACTGTATTAAAGGGGTGCTCAAGAAATTGCCACAGCAGTGGATTCAGCTGCGGGCAATTTCTCAAGCGTCTCTTTATGACAAGACTAAGAAAAGATGCAGCATATTTTCTCTGCCCTGATGGAGGTTTTTTTAAAAATTAACTTCTTTTGCATCTCCACTGAGGAGCAGAGGAAGTCTTTAATTAACCAATATCTTAAAGTGGTCCGAATGTATCACTTCATGAAATTGGCAAATAAAACAAAAGGAAGACTTTTGGTTCATTCTCAGTGAACAGACGTGCTGGAAACAGACCAAAAGGGAGCGATCCTACACACACGAAAAAGTAGAAGCCTCTGACAGAGGCCAGAAGAATGTGGATAAGGTTTGACCTGGGGGTGGGCTTGTTCACTTCAGTAAAGACCTTGTCTGATTGCCATCTCTGGGAGCAAACCAATCTGTCCCTACAACAGACCAATCAGCAGGCTAAATGCCCATAGACTCTGTCTTTTTGTTTACTAGGTCAACACTGCTTGGTATGCAGAAGTGCTCTACACCTCCCAAGCAAGCATTTGTTATACCAATTACCAATGTTGATCAAACTGATTTCTTTTGCCTTTTTTGCTAATTTATAGACTCTAGTATTCTAAATTGCATCATTACTAGGACAGGATGGTATTATTTAGTTAAAGAGGTAAGACAACCTGTTGACGGGATGATCTCTCCTTTGTGTGCCATTCACAACAGCTAATTGGAAGGAGCTATAGCTGGAGAAAAGCATCAGAAGCAGCAATGGAACCCTCACAACTTAGTGTTCCCTTGGTTCTGTGAAATCTGGTAGATCAGAAGTCCATGTTATCAGATGGATGCCATTCCAGTTTTGACTTTCAGAATGTTTCAGTAGTCAGAATATCTCGGGCTGTCTGTTTACCATGTTTTGCACTATCATCTTTTTCCAGTACAACTTTATTTCTTGTAAGCATATAGAGCAGAAATGAGGGACGTGAGACCTGGAGGCAATGCATAACCCTCCACTTTTTTCTTTTTCTTTTTCCTTTTTTTTGGGGGGGGTAGCCTTTGGGGGGGATGTCATTCATGCACACCACTTTTTTTTTCCAAAAAGCAAACAAACATATAGCATATTTTCCACAATAAAATGAAATTTCCCTTTGTCTTTTTCCATTCTTGTCATCAAATACAGAATCTGGCAGCTTCCAGGTGTGTTGGAACTCGCATCATCCACAGCCAGCACAAATGGTAGATTATCTGATAAGAAGGCAATGAAAGGAGTGCAAATTGATGAGCATAATCTGGCATGGGGATAGTTAATGGGTGAAATAAAAACTGATACTATTCACTACTGCTGTCTGTCCATTCCCTATCCTGTAAGACAGATGGTAGGCCGTTTCCCTTATTCTATTCTATTCTATTTTTTGTGGTGCCTGTGTAACCCCTATGGGCCACTGGGTTCTGACCTCTGGGCGGGAAAATCTTAGGACATGGCTGTGATTCAAAATTTGGGTTATGAAAAAGAGGGAATCCTGGAGAGGACAAGAGTTGCTATTTAGCAGCTGGCTAAAGAGCACTTTCCTGGGGTTCCTGATTTAGGGGGCCATACGTCGGATGTCCCAAATCCAACCTTAACCAAACTTGGCGTGAATGGGGCGGAGAGTCAATTGAAGACGTGTTGCAAGTTTGGCATTTCCAACTTGTGTGGGGGCCATTCTACCACTCCTGGAACTCTTGAATTGTATGAATGACGAAGTGTACGAATCACTGACATTAATAATAATTCGGTGTTTCATTTCGTTCTAGGCATGAGCATATCCCTGAAGTCTCAGGAAACAAACCAGAAAATAGCCCAATTTGTTCTTTTGTGATTCACTTTCTGCCCTGTCTATTTCTGACCCTTTTTGTTTTAAGGAGATATTTGCTCTACTTCACTCCACCCCCACCCCACCCGAACAACTCCTGTGCTGGATTAATGTTGGTGAATGGAACTCGAGTGTTTATATTTTTTAGCATCTTGTTTAGGTTGTGTTTCTAGTGTTGGTATTGTCATATCTTTGTAAGTGCACCGTATCTACAATACCCACGTAAAAGAAATAGTCCCGTAGAGTGGTACCCATGAAGAACGTGGGTTTTTTTTTTACTACAGAGTCCTCCCAGAATGCTATGCCAGCAAGAGGACTTTGAAAGCTATCATCCAAAAAAAAATAATAAATAACTTCTCTAGACTCTGGATTAGGTGGCATCATGGGCAGTCCATGATATCATGGAGAGTGCAGGATTTCTTCCAAATGAGGTTTTTTAAACAAATTGTCCTGCCTTATTCAGAGAATATTGCAGGGAATCCACGTTATCCTGCTTTCCAATGACAATCCCCCTGTCTTTTCTCACCATTTCTTTCATCACCACCCCTCCCCCCCACATGCACAGTTAAGAAAAGAAAGATGGAATAATTGCTGAAACTAGCACCAGGAACTGTCCATCTAGAAATACCTTAGGTTTCGTCCTTCACCTTAAATGAGCTTTTGCGCAAGTGGAAGGCTTTTTATTCCTGCGATTGTTTATGAATTTTGTGCGGGACGGGAATCTTATGCACCTATTTGCAACATTGTGACAGACCCTTGCCCTCCCCTCAATTATTTTACAGCAATCATTGAGCTAGTTTGAGAATAGGCAAAGGTTGTTCAAGAGATATTATTTTGTAGCCAAAATCGTACAGAAGACGTATAAAGGAAAGCACAGTACATAGTGCCATTTGCCTAGACCATATCCTCTACTTCTACCACGTAAACTTCAGCTGAAGTTGCCTTTGGTGCATCCCTTCCAGGCTACTTTTCTTCTAGGCACTAGAATTTGGATGACATTAATAATAATAAATGTGTGCTGTCAAGTCAATTCTGATTTACGGGGACCCTTTCCAGGGTTTTCCAAGTACAGAATATTCAAAAGTGGATTACCATTCCTTTTTTTCTGGAGTTGCCTTGGGACTGTGCAGCTTGTCCAAGGCTCCACGGGCTGGCTCTGCTCCCTGGAGGCAGAGCGGGGGAATCAAACTCCCAACCTCTGGCTCTGCAACCAGATACCCAAACCACTTAGCTATCCTGCTCGAGGATGACATTACAAAATATCTTTTATCCTTGTTTCCAGCACCTCCTGTTCTTGGTACCCAGGCAGGTGAGGAAGCAGAATCCACATTTGCAAAAGACTTTCCTTGCTGCTCTGATGAATGAATTCCGTCACCAGCCCTTGCGAAGCCTGTCTTCGGCAAACAAAGCAGACTAGGGGGAACTAATCTGCACAGATTAATTTTGTTCTCCAGACCCAGTTTATGGGACAGCAATCCTGCCATGCTTATTGATTATCAGACAAGACTACTAATCCCCTTAAGGTCATTTAGTGTACTTAATTAAAGAGCAGTTAGCAAGCTTCTCTTTAACAAAGTAATAGTGACTGTTAAAAGTGATTTGTGCATTACCAATACGGTAGCTATTAATCTAAAGATCTACTTGACATTTATATTTTCCCTAAACACATAACATGCTCGCACAAACACTTGGTGGGCAAAATTAGAGCGAAAGAAAATGTGGCATTTAGTTGTTACATTGACTATAAAAGGCTATTATGAAGAGTTAAATTGTCTTTAAAGTATTGCACTGTCAATTTTTAGAGAAAGTATTAAGCTCAATGTCACCATCTATCAGTAGACACAGTTGACCTGCTCCTTCCAGGGGCCAGAAAGGTAGACAACTTATGCTGCAAGCTGGTGCAGAAACGTGATGAGGGATAGAAGCTGTCCTTCTCCCCATATTGCAAATGTATGAATGAGAGTCTTTTTGTTGTGTGCCTTTAATTTTAGGATTTCTCTTCTCCAAACATAACACAGCTCCATCCCTACCCACCACTCTCATGGGGATTGATATTTTAGCTGTTCATTCCAGCTAAAATAATGTAGAACAGTGTAGAACCTCAGGACTAACACACTTTATTCTGGACAAGCTCTCAAGGACTACAACCTGCTTCATCACATGCAAGATTCATCAAGACACCTGCTGTTTCTTCTGCACTCACTCTCACACTCTAATAGGACTTCAAAGTGAGATACTTGAAGAGAGCTATTACCAGTGCCACCTCCTTTTCGATGAGCCACCTCCATGGCTGAATAGAGATGTGATCACAGTTCTCCTAAGTCCTAGCCCATCACTTTATCCATTTTACCATGCTGGTTCTTTAAAATGCTACATTTATGTCTAGTATGCATATCCCATTGTTACTCCAGTGAGTTCAAAGTGATTTGCATAGCTCTTCTCCTTCCTACCTTACTATTTGCACAACCCTATGACTTTCGGTAGCCTATGAGAGAATGTGTCATGGCCTAAGGTTACCCAATGAGCTTCATTGGACACTTCTCCTTGTCTCTCTCAAGTCCCAATCAAATACTCAACCCATTACACTGCACTGCCTTTCACCTATGTGATTTAAAGGCCTGTATGATATAAGGTCTTTTTTTTGGTTTATATTTAAATTCACATTTTGAAGAATTTTGTGGTGGGTTTTGTTTTGCTTTTGAGAAATCTAGTGGGAAATTATGATGTTTCATGGTCAAGCATTTTATCCCACCCTGTGCAAAATTATTACAGTTCCTGTACAAAATGGCATTTTTGCTACAGAGGATTCCCTGCAGAATAAGTAGTGCACTGCGGAATCTAGCAGTTTCTTGTGTGAAAGAACAAGCAACAGGTTAAAAAGAAAAATTGACCAAAGCGGGTATCTTATTTATTTATCTAAAATATTTTACCCCACTTTTTTCCTTAAAAAGGACCCAAGGAGGCTTACGTCACTAAAAGATGATATTTAAAGCTAAAAGCAATGAGTATACAAAGGTGGCTTGCATCATTAAAAGACAATATTGAAAGCTAAAAACAATAAGTATATGAATATATAACAAGTATACTGCTCTCACACTTCCCTTCCCAATACAGTGGTGCCTCGCTTAACGAGCACACCGTTTAATGACGAATCTGCATAGCGACACGTTTTTTGCGATTACTAATGCGATCGTATTGTGATGTTTTAGATAGGGAAAATATCGCATTGCGATGATTGGTAAGCGTTTGCTTACCGATCTTCGCATTGCGATGTTTTGCAAACAGCTGATCGGCGGTTCCAGAATGGCCGCCGGGTCAACAAAATGGCCGCTCGCAGCATTTTTGCGCCCTGCCCTCGCTTACCGGGCAGCAAAAATGGCGGCCGGATGGAGGATTCCCCGCATAGTGGTGAGTTTTTCCCCAATAGGAACACATTAAACGGATCTAGATAGCGACATTAATCCTGGAATGGATTAACGTCGCTATGCGGGGCACCACTGTATACTTAAACCATGAAAATTCCTAGAAAAGCTACTTTATGAAGCTGTAGAACCAACCGAAACTGTTACCGGCCAAACCCGGGTTCTAAGATTCTCTGGCAAGGAACCAGACATAGACGCAACAGCTGAACCAAAGACCAAATTTTATTTGAATAGCAGCAAGTAAAAGGTCAGCTGGGACTTATCTTAAAATTAGAGAAGACCCCGAAAATACAGAGTACATATGTTTTATAATGATACAAACAAAAAGTCATAAAAGTACAATTCTATTGGTCATTTGTACCCCAAGTTTGGATCCAGTCCCTCATTGGGTAGTGATGCCAACTACGCTGATCTATTGGTTCCCTATATATATGCAGATTGTGGCCATTTGTCCTTGGCCTATGCCCAAGATGTACCCTGAAAGTCTAGGGAAATAATCTTATCCTTTAGTATGTTTATGAGTAGGCTTCCTGGGCCCTGATATATGGCCTTCACTCTCCGGCTCCCTGATGTGAATGTTCTGGCCTGTCATGGCTGGTTTCCTCCTGCCTGCATTCCAGGACCAAGCCACGTGGCAGGTCAAAAGGAGAATGGGCAAAACGAAAGTGTTACAATGACATTCTATACTATGTATGAATGTTCCTCTATTTGCCTGAGGTATGTTCCTGGGCTTAGTTTCTCTGAGGCCTGTGTTTGCTAAGGGTTATACTAAAATCTAGTTTGATTCTGCTCCGGTATCAAAACTTTTACAAAAGTCACAGGAAGCTGGGAAATCCTGCTGACGCCAGGGCCCATGGTCTACAAGATACCCATTTTTTTTTTTTGCTCACTACCATTTCCTCTAGGCATTTTGATTATTAAGTGGCTCCAAGCAAGAGACAACCTAGAGACTTTGTTGAAAACAGACCTGACTGCTTTGTGTTTGGGTGAGAAGTGGTTAACCAATGGAAAAAAAGAGGAGTCATGTTCTTGGATTGTCCCCTACTTCGTGTCTCTTTGTGAGGATCAAAGCCTGGATTCTTTCCAAATTTTTTTTAAAAATGGGTCTGACCATTCTCTTTTAAGATAAGTAAGATGGTTCTTTTCAATTTAAGTGATCTCTTTTAAATCTGGGGATGTTTGGGTCACCTATTTCTGAAAGAGGGAACAGTTTTATTTTTAAAATGTCGTAACTTGAAAACCCTTTACCTCTTTTTACCTGGATTTGGTACAGAGCAAGAACAGACTGTCTGCTACCACTGAGCCAAGTTTGGAGCTGATCTGAGTTTAAAAGTTATAATTTTTATATGAGCTGCCCCTATTTTATTTGGGAACCCCTAAGAGCCTCGTGGCACAGTGGCTAAACTGCAGTTACGGTTGTGAGCAGAGTCGTGACTGCAATAACATGATGGGCTCAGGTAGCCATTTCGAGGTTGACTCAGACTTCCATCCTTCTGAGGCTGGTAAAATTGAGTACCAAGCTTGGAGGGGGGGGCAATATGTAGCCTGCATAATTAAATTGTAAATCACCGCAGAGAGTGCTTCAAGCACTATGTGGCGGTATTTAAAGAGCTAAGTAGCATACTTTATTTTTAGAATTGCCTTATAGAATATTGATTTGCTCTGCCAGCACAAGATCATTGATGCACTCTAGGGCAGCAATAATGAATTCAGATCACAGATAATTAGACTCAAACAGAACATTTTTTAAAAAGTCTTGATTTAAGTAAAACCAAGAGCTTGTAATCCTGTACTTCCAGTACATTATCCTCAAAATCTTATTCACCAGCTGAATTCTGAATTTATGTACCCATTGCCACTTCTTGGACAAATGATTTAAAAAAAAAAAAAAAGCTCTCAGAAACACCCAGCCAAGCATGACCAGCAGCTATGCTGACCTGGGGGATTTGGGAGCTGTAGTCTTAAAAAGTAACTTTCCTGAGGTCTACTTTTGTCCTTAACTCTCATCCCATTCTGATACGGACTGAGCCTCTGTTATTGATACATTTTGTGGGTGTGACTGCTGGATAGCTCAGTGGTTTAGGTCTTTGGCTGTGGTGCCAGATGTTGGGAGTTTGATTCCTCACTGGGCCTCCTTGACAGAGGCCGAACTTGATGATCCATAGGGTCTCTTCCAGCACTGCAGTTATAAAAATGATTATACAAATGTATTTCTCAAGATATGGAGGCAGTGACAGATTTTACTTTCTTGGGCTCCATGATCACTGTAGATGGAGACAGCAGCCACGAAATTAAAAGACACCTGCTTCTTCAGAGGAAAGTGATGACAAACCTTGACAGCATCTTAAAAAGCAAAGACATCACCTTGCCAACAAAAGTCCGAATAGTCAAAGCTATGGTTTTTCCTGTTGTGATGTATGGATGTGAGAGCTGGACCATAAAGAAAGCAGACCGCCGACGAATTGATGCCTTTGAATTGTGGTGCTGGAGGAGGCTCTTGAGAGTCCCCTGGACTGCAAAGAGAACAAACCTATCAATTCTAAAGGAAATCAACCCTGAGTGCTCACTGGAAGGACAGATCCTGAAGCTGAGGCTCCAGTACTTTGGCCATCTCATGAGAAGAGAAGACTCCTTGGAAAAGACCTTGATGTTAGGAAAGTGCGACGGCAAGAGGAGAAGGGGACGACAGAGGACGAGATGGTTGGACAGTGTCTGCAAAGCAACCAACATGAAATTGACAGACCTCCGGGAGGCAGTAGAAGATAGGAGGGCCTGGCGTGCTCTGGTCCATGGGGTCACGAAGAGTCAGACACGACTAAATGACTAAACAACAACAACAACAACAACAACATTTCTCAATATCTTCATTATTGTTCTCATTGTAGTATCCCAGATGTTCTACTTTCCTCTGGCTGTTCTGTTAGAACCCGGAAGAATCTACATTATCAGATGTGTCCAACTCATTTTAAATTTTTTTTAAAATGCAGTCTGAACTAGGAGAGTACACCATCTGAGGATGCATTACTGTAAATATTAAATGTACTGTAACACCGTCATACCATGGAGGAATTTCCCTTCTACTGTAGTGATCTGGGTGACAAGGAAGCAATGAATTGTGGGAGAGACTGGTTGGAGCATGCTCATGGCATGTCTTGTGGGACTGGCTCTCCAAGCCGAGGACAGCTTCCTGAACACCACTCAGAGGGAGTCCTCCCTGCGATATTAATGTAAGCAGCTTGAGACCTACTTATTATTAACACTGGGCAGTGTCGTGCACACACCCATATTAATTTTTAAATATTTAGATATCATTAAAATTGATGACCCCACCCCCACCTTGCTACCATTTAATTTGGATATTTCCAAGCAGCTTACCGGATAAAAACCTTTTAATGTTCTATTTATTTATTTTAATAGTGTTGCTTGGGATGCCTGTATAATCAGATAAGGGTCATTAAATCACTTGTGATTAAATAGGATAATAATATTTGCTCACCCTATTAATATTAGAGCTTATGCGGGCTCTCTCTCTTTTTTGATATTTCAAATGAAGTTGTTTTATATATATATATATTTCCAATTATATGAAAAGGCCATATTATCTCATTGTGAGGATTATATCCCTTACTTCATTTACCATAATGTCTGCACATATTGGCCTTTCAGATTTCCTTGTGTTCTTAGCGGCTGACCTGAGGCATTTCTTTAGTCTCCCATCTGTCATCTGTTATTTATCCTCCCTATAGTTTAAGCATGCGTCTACTCTAACCCCCACCCAACATTCCTTAAGATACACTAATATGCAGTGTTGCATGTTCTTCCTAGTCATATAGAAATAAATCTAGTTTTTCATGTGCCACACACTTCACCAGTCAATGCTTTTCTCCTTAAGCCTTGTTTTTCAAACATTCCCAGGGGAGCTCCAATTTCCCCAAGAAAATTTCTCTGGAGAAGAGTCTCAGGAGTTCAGTCTTCTACCTAATTCTTTCTAATAATTAATAACATCAAGTTAATTCTGACTTTTAATTGTTTAGTCGTTTAGTCGTGTCCGACTCTTCGTGACCCCATGGACCAGAGCACACCAGGCCCTCCTGTCTTCCACTGCCTCCTGGAGTCGGGTCAAATTCATGTTGGTAGCACTGTTAGTATTCATGTTTGATGACACTGTCCAACCATCTCGTCCTCTGTCATCCCCTTGTCCTCTTGCCTTCACACTTTCCCAACATCAGGGTCTTTTCCAGGGAGTCCTCTCTTCTCATGAGATGGCCAAAGTATTGGAGCCTCAGCTTCAGGATCTGTCCTTCCAGTGAGCACTCAGGGTTGATTTCTTTTAGAATGGATAGGTTTGTTCACCTTGCAGTCCAGGGGACTCTCAAGAGCCTCCTCCACCACCACAATTCAAAAGCATCAATTCTTCGGTGGTCAGCCTTCTTTATGGTCCTGATCTCACTTCCATACATCGCTACTGAAAAAACCATAGCTTTGACTATGTGGACCTTTGTTGACAAGATGATGTCTCTGCTTTTTAAGATGCTGTCTAGGTTTGTCATCGCTTTCCTCCGAAGAAGCAGGCGTCTTTTATTTTCATGGCTGCAGTCACCATCTGCAGTGATCATGGAGCCCAAGAAAGTAAACTCTGTCACTGCCTCCATATCTTCCCCTTCTATTTGACTGGAGGTGATGGGACCAGTGGCCATGATCTTTTTTTTGTTTTGATGTTGAGTTTAAGACTATTTTTGGCACTCTCCTTGTTCACCCTCATTAAGAGGTTATTTAATTCCTCCTCACTTTCTGCCATCAGAGTGGTATCATCTACATATCGGAGGTTGTTGATATTTCTTCTGGCAATCTTAATTCAGGCTTGGGATTCCTCCAGTCCAGCCTTCCGCATGATGTATTCTGCATATAAGTTGAATAAGCTGGGGGACAATATACAGCCTTGTCGTACTCCTTTCCCAATGTTGAAGTAATCAGTTGTTCCATATCCAGTTCTAACTGTTGCTTCCTGTCCCACATATAGATTCCTCAGGAGATAGATAAGGTGGTCATGCACTCCCATTTCTTTAAGGACTTGCCGTAGTTTGTTGTGGTCCACACAGTCAGAGGCTTTTGTGTAGTCATTGAAGCAGAAGTAGATGTTTTTCTGGAACTCTCTGGCTTTCTCCATAATCCAGCGCATGTTAGCAATTTGGTCTCTGGTTCCTCTGCCCCTTCGAAATCCAGCTTGTACTTCTGAGAGTTATTGGTCCACATACTGCTGAATCCTACCTTGGAGGATTTTGAGCACAACCTTGCTAGCATGTGAAATGAATGCAATTGTACGGTAGTTGGAGCATTCTTTGTCACTGCCATTCTTTGGGATTGGGATGTAGACTGATCTTTTTCAGTCCTCTGGCTACTGTTGAGTTTTCCAAACTTGCTGCCATATTGAATGTAGCACCTTAAGAGCGTCATCTTTTAAGATTTTAAATAGACTGAAATGGACAGTCTAACAAATGGAAGACACCTTCAAAATGAGTATTGCCCTATGATGGTCCTTCAGCAGAGGACATTACTCCTTAAAAGAAGACATGTGACCATCTAGAGTAGTACGCCCTGCAAAGGTCATCCTATTTCTTGGAAACACAAAATTATTTCTTATTGGAGAATTTTTTAACATCTCCCATACAAAATGATTGTAGGGAGATGAGCTACTACAGACTTCTAGGGGGGAATCAATTAGTTCATCAATGACAAATAGAGTCCAGTAAAAATCAGGCAAATGGATCAAGGAACTAGATAAATGAGAAACTGTCTCATCATGCAGACTTCATAGAAAGAAGGTGGGGTAAATTTAAATCAAAGAACGTAATTTGCTTGAAAAGTGTGTGTGTGTGTGTTGGTATGAGATTTAAAAAAAACAACTTACAGTTCTTTTTATTTTTTTATTTTTTAAAATTTCCAAAACAAATACAAAAATACAAAATACTTACTAATACAATTGAAAACACAGTGCTCCCCCATACCCACGGGACTCTTTTGGAGCAATACTTTTATTACGAACCTCTTTTCCAAAATTGTATTGATTGTTGCTTAGAGGCTTTCCCCTTTTCTTTCACTAATACAAATTCAAGAAATCTACCCCAAATAGCATAAAAACATTTAAACTTATTTGCCCTCTTTTCATCTTAAGTTCAGTAGTCAATTTATCATTTAACACAGTGCCCCATACTTCATTATACCAATCTTCTAATTTAATATCATTTTTATCTTTCCAGAATCTAGCTATTAATATTCTTGCACTGGTTAGAAAATTAGAAGTCAATTCCTTTGAGCAATAATCAAGTTCTATCTTATAAAAAATTGACAACAAAGCAATTTTAGAATTAAATTTGATATTTTTTCCCAATATATCACATATTTCCTTAAAAATCAATTTCCAAAATTTCTGAATCAATTTGCACTCCCACCACATATGATAATACATGCTAATTTCTTCATCACATTTCCAACAGGCCTTAGAATAGTCTGAATTTATTATGTTCAGTTTCACCGGAGTCATGTACTACCTTAAACTAATTTTAATTTTTTTTCCTTTATTCTTACCAACATTAATCTTAAAACTCTCACCTTCCAAATTTTTGTCCAATGCTCTGTTTTAATTTCTGTGTTTAAATCATGTTCCCAAATTGATTTCAAACATTCTATTTCAGTCTGTTTTTCCTCTTGTTCCAAAATTAGGTTATAAATTCTACTTCTTCCTGCCTCGAAGCATCTTTCTGCATGTCTTCATGTGATGACAGAAATTGTTCATACTTAGTACATTCTCTACATTTGCCATTAGTCTTCAACCATTCATTTGTCCAACTATCTAATTAGATATAATTATGCCATGATAGTTTATTAGTTTGAAGTTTAACTATAATCTTATCCTTCGATCTCATTTTAATCATCCAGTCCTTCAATCGGGCAACTTTTTATCCTTAAACAAATCAGCTAAACCCTTCAAGTTTGCTGGGAAATTTTCTATTTTGGCCACTAATTTTAGTGGTGAAGTAAAGGGACATAACTTCTTTTTATATATGTTCCAGACATTTAACATGTTTCTTTAAAAAGTGTTGTTCACCTGATTTATTGTCTTTCGTTTTACTATATTAAAGAAATATTTTTCAGTATTCCCATTTATTTCTGAGGATTCCATATCCCACCAAATTAACCTTCCCTTGTTATATATAATATCTCCAATAAATCATAGCTGATTCGCTATATAATTTTTTTTTATATTAGGAATGCCAATACAGTGGTGCCTCGCATAACGAGCGCACCATTTAATGATGAATCCGCATAGCGACGCGTGTTTGCGATCATTTTTACAATCACATTGCGATGTTTTAATAGACTAAACATCGCATTGTGATGATCGGTAAGCGTTTCGCTTACCAATCTTTGCATTGCGATGTTAGGGAAACAGCTGATCGGTGGTTCCAAAATGGCCACCGGATCAAGAAAATGGCCGCCCGCAGCATTTTCGCGCCCTGCCCTCGCTTACCGAGGCGGCGAAAATGGCAGCCAGATGGGAAATGTTTGCTTACCGGTGAGTTTCCCCCCATAGGAACGCATTAAACGGAGTTTAATGCATTCCCATGGGGTTTTACGTTCCGTTTAGCGATGTTTCCGGATAGCGACGTTTTTCCTGGAACGGATTAACGTCGCTATGTGGGGTACCACTGTATCTTTTATTTATTCTTGATTTTTTTTACCATGATTACAAAATCCATTAATTAATCCCTGCCAATACATAAAATTTTCTTCTAATTGCATTGGGGCATCATGAATAAAAAAGTAATTTTTGGTAATCTTTTCATTTTGATCATAGTGATTCTCCCAAACCATGATAGTTTCAATTTAGAATACTCCTGCAATTTATCTTTAATATCACTTTTTAATTTGTTACAATTTTGCTCCTTTAATTTTTGAGTCACTTTAACTATATTTATATCTAAACATTTAATATAATTACACATTTTCAAACCATATTTATTTATGAACATTTCTTGTTCATATTTATTGTAATTAAACATCATTATTTGTGTTTTTGCCAGTTAATAGTTAACCCTGTTAGTTCCGAGCCCCAAATAGGTTACAGAGGATGAGATTTGCTCAACAGAACTGTAGTAGATGAGAAGAGATACATTTGAGATTCTGAGCCTTCAGAGAGGAGAAAGAAAAGAAAAGGAAGATCAATGGAGGGGTTCAGAAATAGGAAACGGATTGCAAGTGATTAATTGCAAGGTGGAATGAGCCCAGAGGCTAATCCTTGTGCTGAATCCCAGTGGTTATAAATCCAAAATTTATTATTACAGTATTTCTTAACGAACTTTGTGGAACAAGAGTTGTTGAGCTTCCCCCACTGGTGGCATATCTAGCGTTCAGTTGGATAGGCCATGGCTCTTTATGTCCTGTATTAAGCATGGAACTGGACTAGCCCAGATGTTTACCAGAAGCTCTCCAACTGTTTGCTGGAATTGTGGTAGAACTACACAATTCTTCTTCACAGAAGGGATTCTATAGATTGATATTATACAAGTTAGAAATAAGTCTAGGTGAAGTCACACACGCTATGAACAAATACCTGTGAGAAAGTTTCAGTGAATTTGGTA
Source organism: Pogona vitticeps (assembly GCF_051106095.1). Taxonomy (NCBI): domain Eukaryota; kingdom Metazoa; phylum Chordata; class Lepidosauria; order Squamata; family Agamidae; genus Pogona; species Pogona vitticeps. Next base: position 32,126,961 of record NC_135783.1, on the reverse strand, counting down.
GGAGTCTCCTTTTGGATAAATTTATAGAGGACTGCGCTCCCATATTCAAATTTTTCTAAGTAGCCTGTTCCAACAGAAACTCAATGAAAGCATGGAGAAGAGTCAAGTAGCCTCTTAGAAACTTGCACCGTGAAATTTTGTGGCTGTTTTGGCTACCAATGTAGCTGCCATTCTGAATGTTGTTAAGAATTCTTTGCATATGGAGCTTTCATTATTTACCTGGAAATTAAAAAAAAATTTTTTTCACTACAAATGGTTACTTAAAAGCAATAGCAAAGTGTGCTGCTCCTATAGTGTTTAAAGCAATCTCTGGGCAGATTACAATTTAATTACACAGGCTACATGTTGCTGCTGCACCCCCATCCCCAGTGAGCTTGTACTCAATTTACCGACTTTGGAAGGATGGAAGATTGAATCAACCTCAAGCCAACCACCTGAGCATGGGATTGAACTCAGATTGTGAGCAGAGTCTTGACTCCATTCTGCAGTTTAATCATTGCTCTAAGAGGCTCCTATGTATACTACTGTATACATCCCTGGATTCTGGTCTGGAGTTGATCTTCTCAATCTTCCACTGTGGCACCAACTTGCAAACTCACTACAGATACTAAAGTTTAACACGCTTGCCCTAAATCACTTTGACTGTCTGCTACAGGGCTGACAATTTCATAGTTTCTGTGAATCCTATAATTACACTGTGCTCCAATGAATAATACTGTATAGTAAAGCTCAGCTGGATAGAGACTGTTTCATGAAAAGTTGCATTTCCTTTTTTTGTTTGTTTTCTGTTTTTGTTCTTCTGTTGCTATAAGTGAAAACATATATGGGCAAACTGTAGATCACCAACCTTGTTATGAAGATTACTATTATATTCTCAGTTCATATACCATTGTGTGGAAAGTACTTTAGGAGCCAGGATATCCTTTGTAAAGTAAACATTAATTAGTCTTTCAGCTAACTTAGTCAAGAGCTGAAAAGGCCATTATTGTTCCTTGTCTCTCAGATGTCAAGTTTATGATGTCTTCCTTTATCAGTTCTGAATTAAAAATGATTGCTTGGTATGGTTGAGACTAGGTAAATGGTCTCTACCAGCTTTTTGTTCTTCATATGCATCACACTATAATTGCCAGCTTGCCATTATATACAGTAGGGAAAATGATGGGAGTTGTAGTCTAACACATTTAGGGGGTGCTGGCTTTAGAGGCATAATCTAGAGGGAAAGTGCCATGAAATCATGGTGGAATGTGGTAAAAAGTCCATCACCTCTTTATTTTAAATGGCAGTTTGGGGTTTTGCTGACAGAGAAAATTTGGGTGGGAGAAGAAGAAAAGTTGGACTATAAAGTGGTAATAAAGTGAGTTTTTTTTTAAAAAAAAAAGTTAAAATGTTTACATACATAATTGTAGAACAATTTGTTCTGACTGGTTTATTCTAAATCCCACCTTCCTCATGTTTTCTCATCCTTTTGCCATCACACAGTCTCCCAAAGCTGACTGAACACTAAACCCTCAGGAGACACATATTTTCCCAAGAATTAGATGATGTGTGTGATATCAGTTCAGAGCTTATTTCCACATCTTTTCTCGCCTCGCAGAACTTTCTTCTAGATTTCATGCAAGTTTATCTCCCACAGCATTCTGTAAATCACTGCAATGTAGACAAGGTGCAGACGAAGTTCAATGCTGCGCTTTTTAGGTGTCCTTTCCCTGCGTCTTAGCTCAAGTTAAGGAAACCTTTTAAAAGAAGGGCCTATGGGTGTTAAACACATCTCTGGACCTGCAGCCTCTTTCACAACCTCTGTGCCAAACTAAAACAAACAAATAGAAGCCCTCAGAAAGAATGAATTCTTTCCGATTCAGTCAGGTGCCTTGTGCCCTCTAGTTGCCAAAGTAAAATAAGTTTTTTTTTATTTAAAAAAATCAATTTTAAATTAAATTTTGTTATTGTCTGGTGGGCCCTCAGGAACATGTCTAATTGATCCACCATCCTCAGAAAGTGCAAGGAGAAATCTTAAGCTGAAATTAAAAATTCTTCCTTATTATGGAGTGGAAGTCCCGAGAGTACCAAAGGTTGCATTCGAACCTCTGGGAAAGGCACATGTTCCCACATGCTACATTAGACCCATCCCTGCTTTACAATTTTGTCCCCCACCCCATGAATTTTCAAGGGTCTGTGACTCTCCACAGACTTCTGTGGCATCACAGAAGCCACACCAGTTGCTACAAGAGAGTTTTCAAACCAGGAAGCAATGTTAAGCCTCCTAACCTAAGCAGAAATTAATGCAATATATTTCTTGAACAAGAGTGGGAAACCTTAGGCCTTTGTGTTGGATCTGAGCTTCCTGAGGTCCTAATCTAGCCCTTCCAGTTACTCCAGCTTGCCATCTTTGTGTGATATCTGCTGTCAAGTTGGAACTGACTTATAGCAACCCTAAGAGGGTTTTTAGGATAGCGAGGTTTTTAAGAAGTGGTTTTACCAGTGTCACCACCACCCTGCTCCCAGTAAACTTGCATGGCTTAGTGGGCACTTGAATGCAAGTCTCCTGCACCCTAGTGTATGACTCTACCCATTGCATCACACTACATATTTCTGGTGGTTCCCCAGATTTTTATGCAAATTCTTTCCATTTCTGTTATGTAGGCATCCTTCAGTCTCGAGAGACTATGGTAAATGGAAATGGACTATTTCCATTTCTAAAATATTGAATTACCTCTCCTAAGATTTAGTTATTGGCAGTCAGATAAGAATAATTACATGCCGTCCATTCTGACTTGCAATGAGCCTTCCAGGGGTTTCTTGGTTTCTTAGAGAACTGATAAGTGCTTTAGCCTTGCCTTCTTCTGAAGGCACTCTGGAACTGTGAAACGTGCCCAAGGCTACACAGGTTGGCTCTTCTCCCAATTTCAGAGAAAGATCACATGTCAGGAGTGAGCAGGGCTAAAGACAAAAGGGTGAAACTAGAAAAGACCATCAAGTATAAGAATGTGTCACTGGAGACCAAGACCGAGGTCATCTACACTCACTATATATGGGTGTGAAAGTTGGACAGTAAAGAAAGTTGACAGGAGGAAAAATTGATTCATCTGAAATATGGTGCTGGAGGAAAGCTTTGCAGACACTCTGGACTGCCAGAAATACAGTGGTGCCTCACTTAATGATGTTAATTCATTCCAGCGAAATCGCTGTAGAGCAAAAACATCATAAAGCGAAATTAAAAACTCATTGAAATGCATTAAAACCCAGTTACTGTGTTCCAATGGGCTAAAAACTCACTGTCCAGCGAAGATCCTCCATATGGCAGCCATTTTCGGTGCCTGTCTAGCGAGGAATCCGTCCTAGAAAACAGCGGGGGGCCATTTTCTTCAGCCAGTGGCCATTTTGGAACCCAAAGATCAGCTGTTCGCTGATTGTCGTAATGTGAAAAATTGGTTCCTGAAGCAGGGAACCAATCATTGCACAGCGGATTTTGCCCATAGGAAGCATTGTTTTGTGATCGCAAAAAAGGCACCGTTAAGCGGATTCATCGTTATACGGGGCAATCGTAAAGCGAGGCACAACTGTATGAACAAAATCAAATCCTAGATCAAATCAAGCCTGAACTATTGCTGGAAGCAAAAATGTTGAAACTGAGGCTGTCCTACTTTGGGCACATCGTGAGAAGGCATGGATTCTCAGGAAAAGACAATAATGCTGGAAAAGGATGAAAGAAGAAGGAAAAGAGGAAGACCAAATACAAGACAGATTGACTCCCTAAAGGAAGTCACAGATTTGAGTTTGCAAGAGCTGAAGAGAACTGTTGAGGACAGGACATTTTGGAGAGCTCTCATTCATAGAGTTGCCATGAGTAGAGAGTGACTTGATGGAATGTAACAACAGTTCTAGTCCACATTGTGCAGATAAGAGAGGTGCACTAATTAGAGATTTCAACCTTTCAGAAGATAGCAGCACTGAGGGGCAGATTTTCAATCATCAGTCATTCAATCAATCATTTCCCTATTTCTATAAAAGGTGGGCAGCTCAGAGGTTTAGGTCTGGCTTGTGGGGCCAATGGTTGGGAGCTGGATTCCCCACTGTGTCACCTTGACAGGGGCTGGACTCTACGATGCATGAGGTCCCTTCCAGCTTCACAGTTTGAAGATTGCTATTGTTATCACCATAAGAGAGAGAATGCAAAAACCTCTAAATAGCTGTGACAAGGACAGTGTGGCCTGAAAGCTGAATGCATCTCCTCCAGAGACTCCTGGTTTTATATTTTAAAAAAATGTTCTAGAATCACAAGAGACTTTTTGCCATGTTCAGTGCCTAACTGCCTTAAGCTTGTGGAGGGGTCAAAACTGGAAGTTATACAGAATAGCTGAGGAGAGCAGCAATAGCTCCCTACTGCCACTAGAGGGCATAAGGGAGCTTTTTAACTATATATATATATAGAGAGAGAGCTTTTTAACTACACACACACACACACACACACACACACACAGTTTATGGGTACATGTGTGCCCAGACAAACCTCTAGTGGCAGTAGGGTTTCTGTGGCCCCTGGACCTTTGGTAGTTTCACACCTTTTAAACTACAATTGTATGGCGGCTGAAGCCACCATACTTTAGTTAAAATGGTAGACACTTGATGTTCTGACAAGTGAATTCCCAGCTTTCTTTCAGCTTCTTTCATGCTGTAGCTATAGAATAACACATAATGCAGAAGAAATGCAGTGGCAATGTAAATCAGTATTATGACCAGTGCAGTTTTTGCATTTATGTTACATTCCTGTCAATGCAGGAAAGAGGCTCTTTAATTCTCATATGCAAAAATGTCCTCTGTTTCATGTTGTAGCCACACCCATGAAGGTTACACAGTGTGAAGCTTCGCCAGGCTGATTAGCTTGTATCCGGCTTCTTTTCATCAACAGGAAAACCTCCTGAGTACAGTTCAGCTTGCAATGATCCAGTTGGTGGGAATGAAGATAAAGAGGTGGGTTTTGTTGATGCCCCTTCCATTTGCAGCCTCGGGTGCAACCTTCTACTCTCTTCCAGAGGGTACTTCAAATCTCGGATAGGGTGAGAGCTATGAGGTACTGTATAAACTATTGGGAGAGGAGAGATCAACATAGACTCCCACATCCCACCAATGGGATTCCTCAACTGGATTAGAAGACTTCCACATGCAGAAGGAGGCTTTTGTCTACAGGAGGCAGATTCTGGATTCATTCCATTATGATTACACATTAGCTGAGTTATTTTAAAGGAAAAAGTTGTTTCAGGTCCACAAAGAGGTAATTTGTGATGCAGAATGCAGATTTGCCAGTTCTGTAGTCCTTTGGATCTTGTCCATGGATACAATACCCCAGCAAGTTCATGTCCACCATTTAGCATTTTAAATATCAGTTATGGGCTCTCTCTTGGTCACAGAAGATAAATTGAACTGGGTAAGACAACCTCTGTCTGTATCCCACATATACCCTCCTAGAGAACGGTTAGGACTTGTTTCCCCTTTCAGCATTTTCTTCATAGGCTCCAAAATGGAAAATGCCTGCTAGTATTTTCAGATATATTAGTCTCATTTAATCAGAACTGAGGATACTTCTTGCTGCTGTGTAAAGATCCTGGGGGTACACCGGTGACACATCGGTCAAGCTTGCATTTGGATGACACCTACAGCCACAGGTAATGAGATAGCAAAAAACAGCATCAAGTAGCATATTCTCAAGAGTATCCTTGTTTTGCATATAATTGTACTTATAGCTGGGGGGGGGGACAAAAACAAACATACACACAGAAGAGACAGGATTAAGTTCTTAAAGAGGACACTACAATTAAAGAGGTGCCTGCACAGGTCTTAGATTTGGGCCATGAGGCTTGACAGTAATGGTACAAGAGAGAAACTAAAGGTCTTGGGCCAATTTGCATGTAAGGTAAGAAATTGGGTTTTCTGCTGAAACACAGCATGGCCCACCTTACACTTGCCCTCTGAAACTTCCTAATCCCTGCATCTTTTGCCCCTACTAGGAATTTTGGGGTACAGGGACAGGGAGGCAGATTGTCAGCAGCCTTGCCAAATAATAAGCTGCTTGCTCAACTGAAGCTTTCTTTCAACATTTCTTTTTAACATTAAAGAAACTTAAGTCTCAAGTTTTATAAATACAGTTTAAGCATCCAAATGACAGCAGTAGTGGACAGTGTGTTAATGTGGCGTAATGTAGAGGATAGAGTATTAGACAATGACTTATGCAGTCCACTACTGATCGCAGACACTGTTTTAAATGTGGGACCACTTTGCTGGAATTAGATGGAAATGAGAATAGAAGTGAGGGTCCTCCATACATTGCTGGCATCAACCCTCAAAGCTCTGAACTCAGTTGGTTCATGTATAGGTTCATCAAATCATGTGGGAGACAGAATAAACCCCTAAAAGTCCTTGCAGGCCAATGGCCAGAGCAATGAACAGGAATCCTCCCCAGCACCACTTTCCCCACCAGGAAGGAGAGGATTCACTGCAAAACAATGCCTCCAAATGCCGTCCCAAATGGCAACAAACAAGGTTTAGGAAGCTGCTGACAATTCTAGCAGAATGAATAAGGACATGTCCTTGCATTTCAGTTCCCTGTGTAGATTATCCACCAAGATGGCCAAAGCAGTCTCCATCACACAGCCGGGTCCTGAAACAAATTGAAATGGAACTAGATGATCCACCTCATCGAGAAACTCCTGGATCAGAGAAGTCAGCACTGGCTTAATATTAAACAGCTGAAACAAAGTAGCATATCATAACTTATTTTTGTTCCACACACACCCTCAATAGCAGTTACTGATGGCACAAAAGCCAACATTCCATCCAAAATTCAACAACACAGTTCTGAAGTTAATAAAAATCATTTACAAATAACTAATGAGTAACTGCTCAATAGTTTAGGTCTCTGGCTATGGAGCCAGCTTGGGAGTTCAATTCCCCGCTGTACCTTCTTGATAGGAGACGGACTCAATGATCCATAAGGCCTCCTCCAACTCTGTAGTTCTATGATGAGATGAACTTGGCCCCCACTCCAGCAGGGTTAAGCAACTTCTATGGAAGGATGAGCCGCTCTTCAAGTTAGCCAATTGCATAAGATCTGTGCACGCAAAACTGAGTATGGCCTAAGGCAGGAGATAGTAGATATCTGAATATCTAGGGGCAGTTCACATCCATCCCTGAATCTTGGAGGTCTGCACTCACAGCCACCTCAACAACCCCTGCATCCACTTCATGATGTCCCCTAAAAATCAGAAAAAAACTTTTAAAAAACTCTACTGGCCATTTTTAGGGACGTTGTGGCACTGCAGGCTAAACCACAGAAGTCTGTGCTTCAGGGTCAGAAGACCAAGCAGTCGTAAGATCGAATCCACATGACGGAGTGAGCTCCCATCACTTGTCCCAGCTCCCGCCAACCTAGCGGTTCGAAAGCATTTAAAAATGCCAGTAGATAAATAGGGACCACCTCAGTGGGAAGGTAACAGCGTTCCATGTCTAAGTCGCACTGGCCATGTGACCACGAAGATTGTCTTCGGACAAAACGCTGGCTCTATGGCTTGGAAACGGGGATAAGCACCGCCCCCTAGAGTCGAACACGACTGGACAAAAATTGTCAAAGGGAACCTTTACCTTTACCTTTACTGGCCATTTTTACAAAATTGGCCAGCTATGGCCATGTTCCAAACTCTAGAGGGCACAAGGGGATGTCTTGAGTCACGTTAAAAACAAAACAAAACATGTAGTGTTGGGAGTCCCTTGGGAGGTGCAAGTGGCCCACATACCACATTTTGCAGCCTATGGGAAAGGGAGAAGCTTAGCATATTGTTTCTGTCTTCTTTTCTATTCTATAGCAATACTTCATCTATAATTTAAAGATTAAAGATTAATGAAATATTATGTTAAATTCATTGTAGAATAATTGTAATTAATTAGAGAACAATTTAAGATCAATGTTACGAACCATACACTTTACATTTGCTCAATAGCAACTGGCTGTTTAAAAAAAAGGCTTACAGGGACTGCTTAAAGAACTAATAAATAGGAGACAACTAGTGGGAAATAGTCTTGTAATTACAAGTAATTAAAGGTTTCCTCTTTCAATACACATTGAACTTCCTCTTTCAATCAACACGTAACACTCAATAAACACTAACCTCATTGAAATAAGCTTTGTTTTAGCTGTATTTCACCAAGTTGTGTAGTGAATGGGATTACTTATTTTCTTTAAATAAAATACTGGGGAGCATTGGGAGATACTGGGAGGAGCAAAAAAACCTGGTGCACAGGCCACAATTTGTCCACCTCTTCCCTAAAGACAAAAACTCCCCCTGAATTGTTGTGATAGTGTAGTGGCTGGTTCAACAAAACAGTGTTGGTTTCACTACTATTGTGTTTTTGTAGTGTACTGTTCCAAACTATCCAACTACAAGCCACTCCTGTCTGGGGCAAAGGGGCACCACTCTGAAATACTTGCATGCGTTGCCCCTGCTTGGCCTGGTCCATGAAGTTGCAGTAGGTATCATGTGGCATGATTGCTCAAAAAATTATTAGAGAATTCAGTAATGAAAGAATTCAGTAATGAAAGAATTCAGTAGTACTGATTACTAAGAGAAAGAATAGTACTGTTTCCTGCTAGGGCCATTCTGTAGATCAGTGGTCCTCAACATTGGGCCTCCAGATGTTCTTGGACTTCAACTCCCAGAAATCCTGGCCAGCAGAGGTGGTGGTGAAGGCTTCTGGGAGATGTAGTCCAAGAACATCTGGAGGTCCAAGGTTGGAGACCACTGCTGTAGATCATAGAAAAGAGACCTAAATATCCTGTCTTGAAACAGTCTTTAAAGATACAAAAATTATTCCAATGCATAATTTGCTTTAACCATGGCTTGTTGAAGAAACCAGGTTCCCATCTAGAGATGATCAAGCAAATTGCTCAGCATTTCACCTCTGTTCCCTTTCTGCCATACGTGCTTGCAGTGGTCACACTGAACATACCCAGTCTAGTCTTATTTTGAAAGTTGGTCTCAGCCTTGTTAATATATTCCTATGAGACCACCAGGGAATACCAGGGATTTCCAGCTAGGGTTAGGGAAGAATCCCACCTGAAATCCTGGAGAAATGCTGCAGTCAGAGTTGACAGTACTGGGCTAGATGATGCAACTCCTTCCAACTCCTAGAAGGCCAGAGGGGTTTCCTTCCTCAGCAATTGGATTCATAAAAGACAATGGTATGTTATTTAAAACAACAACAAAGGATTTATTAAACTCACTGATGAACTTTTAACAGCTTTCACCTCAACTGTACTGTCAACAATTCCCTTCACTGCCTGACTTGTACTGCCAGTCATTCTCTTGCTCTGATTCTCTTTCATTACTGGTATGGATAGTCTTTGGCCAGACGATAGTTTTTCCCTGTCAACTTCAAATATGACACATTGCAGCAGGAATGGCTTGCATGGCCACCTTGACATGGGGGTTGCTTGTTATTTTCATTGATCTGTCTAGAGGTAGCTGGAAGTTGTGCTTTCTCCACTCATCCCTGGTTACACCACCAGGATTCACCCTTCACTAAAGACTGAGGTTGTGGTTGTCAATCTTGAGCCGGCTGACATCTTTTTCTCTTCTCCCTTTCTCACCAATAAGAGGATTTAGAAGGAATTAAGGGATGGAGATGTTTCTCAATCTCATCTTTAGGGACTCTGAGCTGCATTATGTTCCTGGTCAAGGGATCCTCAAATACAGTGGTGCCTCGCTTAGCGATCACTTGGTTGAGTGATGAAATCACTTAGCGATGTCCTCTATGGCTAAAATTCGCTTTGTGATGATCGCGAGGAAGCAATCATGGCAAAGTGAACTTTTTTAAACAGCTGATCGGCAGTTCCAAAATGGCCACTGCAAAAACAAAATGGCCGCCGCTGTTTTGCCTCGCTGTAGAGGCACCCAAAATGGCCACCGCTATGGAAGAATGTTGCTTTAAGGTAAGTTTTTAGCCCATAGGAAAGTATTAAACGCGTTTTAATATGTTCCTATGGGCTTTTTAAAATCGCTTAGCAATTAAATCACTTAGCGATGTTTTTCCCGGAACGGATTAACATTGCTCAGTGATGCACCACTGTATATACTCCCAGTCTCCTGGAAGCAGGAGCTTCCCAGAGGCTTTGATATCCGGATTATACTTCCTCCCCTGAGTCTTCTATTTAATCCTCCCACTCTTCTACATTCCCCCCATCATCTGTTCTGGACTCCTCCCTCATTACATCTCTTTTTATATTGGCCATCCCCAATGGGTCTTTTCCTGGGGTTTCTTCCTTTCTGGGGTTCTCCTTTCTTCCTAGTAAGCTTTTTAAGCTTACTCCTTCTATTCTTCCTTCATCCATTGTAGAATCATAGAATCATAGAAAAGTGAAGTTGAAAAGGGCCTGCAAGGCCATCAAATGCAACCGCCTGCTCTATGCAGGAATACAATCAAAGCATATCTACCAGGTCATTATCTAAGTTTTTCTTGAATGCCTCCAAGTGTTGGAGCACTCACCAATTCCCAAGGTAAATGGTTCCACTGTTGTAGTGCTGTAACAGTCAGGAAGTTTTTTCCTGATATTCAACCAAAATCTGGCTTCCTTTAACTTCAGCCCATTGTTGTGTGTCCTGCAATCTGGGATGATCGAGAACAGATCTTGCCCCTCCTCTGTATGACAGCCTTTCAAATATTTGAAAAGTGCTATCATATCACCCCTCAGTCTTCTTTTCTCAAGGCTAAACATGCCCAGTTATTTCAGCCTTGCCTCATAAGGCTTAGTTTCCAGCCCCCTGATCATCCTTGTCACCTTCCTCTGAACTTGTTCCAATTTGTTAGCATCCTCCTTGAAGTGTGGTGTCCAGAACTGGGCACAATACTCAAGGTAAGGCCTAACCAGTGGTGAATAGAGGGTGACTAGCACCTTGCAGGATTTTGAGACTATACTTCTATTAATGCAGCCTAAAATAGCATTTGCCTTTTTTGTAGCCACATCACACTATTGGCTCATATTTAGCTTGTGAACTATGACAATTCCAAGATCCTTCTCACTCGTAGTTTTGCTGACCCAGGTATCCCCCATGTTGTAACTGTGCAATTGGTTTCTTTTTCCAAGGTGCAGTACTTTGCACTTGCCCCTGTTGAATTTCATTCTGTTGCTTTCATCCCAGTGCTCCGTCCTATCAAGGTCACTTTGAATTTTGTTTCTGTCTTCTAGGGTATTAACTATTCCACCCAATTTGGTATAATCTGCAGATTTGACAAGCATTCCCTGCACTCCCTCATCCAAGTGAATAATAAAAAATATTGAAGAGCACCAGGCCCAGGACTGAGCCTTGAAGTACCCCACTTGTTACCTCCTCCCAGTAAGAGAAGGAAACATTAATCATCACCCTCTGAGTATGATTCTCTAGCCACCTGACACTTGATCTATCCAGCCCACACCTAGTTAGCTTGCTCATCTGGGGCACTTTGTCAAAAACTTTGCTGAAGTCAAGATATACTACGTGTACAGCATTCTCTGTCTATCAGGGAGGTGACCTGATCAAAAAATGAGATCAAATTAGTTTGGCAAGGATTTGTTCTTGATAAATCCATGTTGGCTTCTAGTTATTACTGCATCGTTTTCTAGGCGCTTGCACAATGACCGCTTTACGATCTGTTCCAGAATTTTGCCTGGGATTGATGTCAGGCTGACTGGCCTGTAGTTCCCAGGTTCCTCTTTTTTGCCCTTTTTGAAGATAGGGATAACATTGGCCCTCCTTCAATCTTCTGGCAACTCACTTGTTCCCCATGATTTCAAGAAAATAATAGATAGCAGTTCTGAGAGTTCTTCAGCCAGTTCCTTCAGTACTCTCAGATGCAGTTCATCCGGCCCTGGAAATTTGTAAGGTATTCCTTGACTATTTGTTTATCTATCTCCAACCGTAGCTAGATAGATTGCAGTTGTGCAGTGAGTGAAGCAACAGACTAGGATTAAGCCAACCTACTAAATTGAAAGTAGGAATAAACCACAGTTAATGCAAGCTAACATTCATGAGGCAAGCTCATATCATGTTTTCAGTTCAAGGTTTGTTGTTCATGGGGCTGTTGGAGTTTTATTTGCAATCTCACATCCTATTTGTAGTTTGTGTGACCAGGGGAGACTTTTCTGGGCTGAGATGATTGTACAGTATATCTATCTGGCACTTATCAGTCATTCCTTCCAGTCCACCTCTCTGCTAAGTGCTTTTGCCCTCCCACTCTGGAATAAGGAGGCAGGACACAAAATAATGGAGTAAATCAGGGCCACACTTTATTAATCAATGTAACAACAGAGAGGGGCCTGCTGTAGTATGGAAGGGATATAACAGCGTCTCACCAGACCCCCATTCCAGAAAATGGGCGAGTCCCACACACCAAGGCTGCACAGTCCTACTATAGACAGCAAAACCCTAGCTGGCCATGTTCTGACCACCCCCAGGCCTCAAGCCCCCAATTTCCTTGGTGGCCCTCAGCCCGGGCATGCTCCCAGCACATCCTCCCCCCTCACATGCTGTAATCTCACAGTCCGCAGTACTGGGAGTTCGGATGAACTATACCTTTTGCTTGTGTGGTCACCAGAACTCACTGACCCAGCTTCCCTCTGCACTACTCGCCAGGGTGACCAACCTAGCAACCATCATATAAAAGCTTCACTTTTCAATCAGCGTGGGAGAGGCAAAAAATCCCCACCACTTCCGGCCAATTAAGCAGCGGGTCAAAAATTCCTATCCCGCCCCAGAGGTGACCAGTGTAACTCACACTAATTACTGGGTAGGTGGGTGGGTTGTGAAAAAGGCTGAACAGTGGGTGGAGTATTTCTTTGAATAAACACTTGCACCCCCCTCCCTGCCAGGATTGCAAATGTGAGACCATTGTGTCTCGTGCTATACCAGAAGGTGAAGGCGAAGAGGCTCAGTCTGGCAAAGTATGTTTGCCAACGGAACAGCCATTCTCACACTCTTTAGTCTGTTGGTAGCAATTGTTTCTTTGCTGTTGATCAGTTCAGTTGGTTGCCAGTATATGTGCAGTAAAGAAAGAAGCACACACAAATCTGTAATTTCTAGCAATTGCAAGCAAACAATGTTTTTATTCTTTCTACTACAAATATCACAGTGTGAGTTATCGAGCCTTTACATGCCAGTTAATGAGAAATGGGTGGACTCTGGATAACTTGTAGCTATTCTCCTCTGTGGATTTCTGTACTTTTACTGTGTGGCAAAAAAGAATTGTACCAATTCAAAACTGTGCAACAGGGATGAAGTTACATGTCTAGGTTTGGATGTACAGAAGAAACAGAGCCATGTAAAACAGTATACAGCTTAACAATATGACCAAGCCAAGCCTTTATATTCGAGTAGGAAAACCCCATTTGCTCTTCAACCAGTCTGCTTTAATATTCATTAAGTGAATGATTTGGCCTAGAAAGAAATTCTGCATGTTATTGGTGAGACTATTCTCTCTCCCTGACCCAAAGGTTGTTGTTTCAAAGAAAGTTTCAGTCCTGCCTGTCTGATAACAAAAGAAGTACTGGTGTTAAGAGATGTTGTGTGATGTGTGGCATTTCTAAAGCTGTTAAAAGGCTCTTAACAGGTCTATAAAATATTTGCCTCCTCCTCCTCCTGCGCCTTCAGAAATTTTTACTTTAGTATTTATCTCCTTGGTTTATACTGAATTTCCTCCCCTTTTAAAACACAAGTTATTAATTATTTCTGAGATGTCAGCATCCACCTCCCGCTCCAGCTACTAAAAACTGTACATGCTTGGTAGCACTATTATGTAGCGCCAAAGAACTGGCACAAAAGGAAATCTGCAAATCAGTCAAATGGACATGAATGTGCATCCCCTTTTTCATGTCACATCATAACCTTTTTCATGTTCCTTTTATGCCTACATTGGAGGTGGAGTTATATAGCAAGAGAAATAAAAAGATTGCGTTCTAGAGACCATTCAGAATGTTGCTCCGTGTGCCGGAGTGAAAACCATCCTACTCATACACTTGCTGGGCAATTTTTTACAATCATTCTATCCATGAAAAGAAATCATAATGTAAGACTTATGTAAGTAGCAAGGACAGCATAATGTTGAAGGTCAGCACTTTAGCATTTACAACAATCTATTCATATATGTAAAACATATTGCAATAAACCCTGAATACTAAATACACTGTTAGAATTTTGCAAAGAGCAGAAATTTGGTGAACGGAATACAAAGTAAAATTGATGGATGGAGAGATCAATTATGAATTAAAGTGTTCAGCTTTAATTATTCTAATATTTAAAAGGGAATGCTGCCAGAGGTCAAATGCACAGTGCAAATTTGGTGGGGAAATTAGATTCACCACCTACCCGCCCCTCCAGAATTACCAACGGAAGCCTGTAGAACAGGACAGCAAAATTGCTGGGCAACAGTACTGTTGGTGGAGGAAGGCAGGAAGCTCCTAACATCCAATTCACCCTCTCATCCTCTAAATGTTGTAATAAGGTGTGGTCAATGCAGATTCATCTCAGGCTAATGGCTTGCTGCACTTAGTCACTCTGGAATGAACTAGGTTTTGTTCATCCATTTTCTTCTTGTATGCTCTGGAATTGCTCAAAAACATTGAGTAACATCACAGAATTGGAAGAACTCTTGAAGGTCACCTAACCCAGTGTCAGGGATAAACTGTTTTGCAAACTCTGCTTTAAAACCTTGGCCAAGGCGCCCCCTGCCTCCTTAGGCAGCTAGATATATTGTCAAACAGCTCTTACTCTTGTAATATTCCTCCCCATAACTAGCTGAAAAAAACCCAAAATCTTGTTTTAAAAAGGTAAAGGTTCCCCTTGACAATTTTTGTCCAGTCGTGTTTGACTCTAGGGGACGGTGCTCATCCCCGTTTCCAAGCCATAGAGCCAGCATTTTGTCCTAAGACAATCTTCCGTGGTCACATGGCCAGTGCGACTTAGACACGGAATGCGGTTACCTTCCCACCGAAGTGGTCCCTATTTATCTACTCACATTTGCATGCTTTCGAACTGCTAGGTTGGCGGGAGCTGGGACAAGTGACGGGAGCTCACTCCGTCGCGTGGATTCGATCTTACGACTGCTTGGTCTTCTGACCCTGCAGCACAGGCTTCTGCAGTTTAGCCCGCAGCGCCACCACGTCCCTTAAAATCTTGTTTTGCGCAGCGTGAAAGAATAACTCTGCCCCATATCTTCTGCTTGAGAGCATATCAGATGTGACCATGTCTCCTTTTAATCTCCTCTTTTCCAAGCTAAACTATGCTCACATCTTTCAGCTGTTTCTCATAGGACTTGATTGTGTGACCTCTTACTGTCTTGCTCGGCCCTTTCTAGGCACTCTTTAGTTTCTCAAAGTTTTCTCACTAGTGAATCATGATGTTCCTTCCCATTAACTGTAATTGGCTCAGATACTGGTGGTATATCTTAAATCTGTACCAGGGTGTTTATAAGTTTCTACCCTGCCACCCTATTACAAACATAAGTGCTACTTCCAGTTGCAACTGGTGGAAAAGAATGCTAGTTGTAAATAGCCCCCATTGCAAAATGATTCCAGCTGTCAAACTTGCAAGAAACCAGGGATTCCTTCGGAGACCCACTGCTATTAAATGCTCACCCCAGCCCGAGGAAGGAGACTGAAACTCTGCTAGTCAGGTAAACTGACCTTTCTTGAATCTGTGAGACAGGGAAACATCATTTATGGGGTTCTTCCTTTCCCTCCTGGAAAAAAAACAACAGATAAATCTGGGCCTAAGCATCTCTCCTCTTCTAGGAAAGCAGTTTTGTCTGCCATTTTGACACATAAAAAGATTCTGTGCTGAAGCAGCAGGTGAAGAAGCACAGGGAACAGAAAACCCCTGAAGACAAAGGACAGGAGCAAGAACCTATTTGTTGCCAATGGCTGTATTAAATATTTTATGCTTTGAATTTGAGCAACAAGGGCAGAATTTGCTGACGCCTTGGTTTCTCCCCTTCTTCTCTCTCACACAAAAAGTTGTTGGGGAGAGTGAGGGACACGGAAACAGCAACCCCCTCCTCAACCTCTGTTGTTGAGGATATACCCCATGCCACTGTGTTTAATACCATATATGCATGGTTGTGCATTGAGTGCTCAGAAGCACCTCTGCCTCTCAGTCAAGAGCCCTACATGAGAACAGCAGACGGCTCCCCAGCATCTCACTTAAAGTGCTTACTGTCTGAGAGACTTTACCTGAGTGTTCCTTCCATTCTGCCTCTGCCAAGGCCTGTTTACTAAGAATTACCAGGGAGGGGGGTAACTCCACTGTTGCCGGGCAACAAGAATTAGCGTTCCCGTTATTTGAGCCAGTTGTCACACCAAAGGTTGGAGTAGTCGGCTCTTTGACATGCAGTAAATAACGACAACCCAACTTCTCTATCAATTACACAGTATTAGCCTTACCTATGTACATATAAGCCATATGATCCATCTACGGTGTTGGAAATAGCACAGACATTTGCTAGAAAAATGGTCATGCGGGACAGATGGTGATATGTTTTAATCGGCTTTCCTGGGAGCTAAAAGGAGCTGCATGAAATGGACATTCAGGGTAAGATGCAAAGTGCTTTGAAAACTTAACATTGTGTGTATTTATTTATTTATTATTAATTTATTAAATTTATACCCCACCCATCTAGACTGAAGTCTACTCTTAGTATGTAACCTCTTAGTGTCTTTTTTGAATGGTGCCATGTATATCTTTCTAAAAGTTATATTTCAGTTACCACATGTGTTAGGTGTTTTTCTGTTCACTGCCTATGGCAGCTACTGCCATTGCATGGCTTTATGCCTTTGTGCACTTCCAGTATTAAACTTTTGTAAGTGGTTGTTCAGTGTGGCTTAACCATGGAACAGTAGGACTGATATTCAAGGGTTTGCACGTTGGGGAAAGTTTCAAGTGTGAGACCCTTATGCCAAAATCTGATTTTTAAAATCCTATAGCTCATGTTTCCTCTGTACATTTTCACAACAGACTCCCCCTTGTAATTGTAATTCCTCCTTTGGCAGAATATGGGATTGCTACCCACAGGTCAGAAGTTGATAAAAGAGTATATTGCATCTTTGTACGCCATTATAGTGAGAAACTCAATCTTTGCAGATAGTTTTTCAAATTCACTTATTGCTGCCCATATTTAGGTCAGACTGCCTTTATATGTATCTAGCTGTAGGCATGATTGTGTACAAAGCTCCAATTTCCCTTACACTGTGTTTTTCTGTTGGTTCTCAGGTGTGACTGCTCCCCAAGCATGTGCCACTGGTCATGATGATTTCAAATGAAGAAACAACATGGCATCATCTCTCAAGCAGGCTACCCAAGGGTGCTGTCATTGATGCAGGCATCATTATTTATTTAGGAATGTCTTATCAAGAGGAGACCTTCCTGTAAACATGATTTGCCTGGCCCTCCCTTTGCACTGCAGTTTCCTGTTTCATGCCATTGAAACACTGATCATGGCTTATTCTCCATCCTTACCAGTGGCCAGCTCCCAAGGACATTTCCCAAGACTTGAAAATGTGGGTGCTTTCAAAAAAATATCCATTGTGCCAACCCAAGCCACCTGCGGACTGCCAGCACGGACTGCATTTTGTCAAAGTTCTCTCGCTAACGAAAGTATTCTCTCTTGTACCCAGCAATTTTGCATTCAGGAATGTCCATATAGATCCTCACCTGCTTCCTATATCACCCTTCTCTCAGAAGGCCTGGGTACCTGTATTACAAGAGACAAGAATGATTTGCATCCTGGACCTTCCAGCAATTCGTCAAGCTTCATTTTTCATAATCAGCTTGGTTGTTTTTCCACCCCTCGTGCTCGGAGGCTTGCAACTTCATTTACTTTCACTGTGTGGTTGAAACCTGAGAAAGGAGGTGTAATGTAAGTAGCTGGCAGGTGTTTACTTGATCAGTAAAATTGGTCATAGTAGTAGGCAAAGTTTTCTGCTCAGGATGGCACCCTGATCCTTTTCACAGTTGATTTCGTAGAAGCTCAACAATATTGTATTCTCGAAGGCTTTCACGGCTGGGATCCGATGGTTGTTGTAGGTTTTTTGGGCTGTTTGGCCATGTTCTGGAGGTTTGTTTCCTAATGTTTTGCCAGTCTCTGTGGCTGGCAACTTCAGAGGACAGGAGTTAGAACACAGACAGAGTTCTAACTCATGTCCTCTGAAGATGCTGGCCACAGAGACTGGCGAAACATTAAGAAGAAAAACCTCCAAAACACGGCCAAACAGCCTGAAAAGCCTACAACAACCACTCAACAATATTGTTTGATATAGAATTCCCTTGACTCTACCACTTTAGCTTGCATTTGGAGATGGCATATGTGTGTGTTTCCTTGTGACAAACATCTTTGGTACATGGAAGGTTAATGTGTCAGAGCATTTGGTCTGACTTTGTGTTCTCCTTTTAGTACTTATTCTCTATGTGTGGGGAGTTGTTGTATTGAACATGGGGGAACTGATACTTTAAAAAAACTTGCATTTGCTTACACATAAAAGTGATATTTCTATTTATATAGCTCCATGTTCACTTTCATCTGGATGGCTGTATTTGCAAATATGCAGCCTATCACTTCTTAGGTGCAGCAAAGTAGAATAGGTCTTGTTCTGTCGCGTATTCATGGCAATCCCAAGTTAAAAGTTGATTGCCAAATATTAAGCTTCCAAGGCAAGGGTCTATCTGCTGGCCAAAATAAATGCAATGTAGGAGAATGTACAGCATTACCTCCCTCCCATGCCTATATTGCCTCACAAACTCTATTTCTGTGGAAGCGATGTTCCATTTATAGTTCTCTGTCTGCTCCAAGCATGGTTAATGCAAATGCAAGAACACTGACAATCCACACGGCTATGCTTAGACATAGGCTCTTGTCCACAGAAATGATTTATATTTATTTAAAATGTCCTTAAAAAGGGTCCGAGGCAGTTTGCATCAGTGGATGACAATGTTTAAAGGCTGAAGACAGTAAGTATACAAATATTACAATAGAATAATAATAATATAAAATACCGCACTAAAGTGTAAACAAAACCAACACTAAAAACACAAAGTTACGAGGCCCAACACTTAATTTAAAAAAAACCCTCTCAGACATCTAGTCAGTAAGGTAAAGTTTGCAAGAAGAGAAAAATCTTTCACTTGAGGAAGGCCCACAAATATGAGCCCAACCCGGCCTGCAGTGGGAGGGCATTCCAGAGTCTAGAACAATGGGAAAGAAGGCCCTCTCTGGTGCCACCACCAAGCACACCAGGGAAGGTGTTGGGACAAAGAGAATGGCCTTCTCTGATGACATTAGTACTCACTCACAAAGGGAGATGCGGTCCATGATATAGCTTGGACTCAAGCGTTATAATACATTATATATCAGGACAATGAAATGTTGTGACACATCCATTGCTTTTAAAACATCCCATAACTCTTCATGATCCACACACTGAAAGGCTTTGCTATCATATATCTTTGCTGTACCCTTTCCTTACACCTATAACAAAAGCCATATTTACAAGAAATATTAAGCACAGCAATACTGAATATCCTATTAGATAAATGCAAAAGAACTGAGAAACTATATCCAGTGATATACATGTCCTTGAAAGATGGAAGATATTAAAGAGGTGGACTTTAAGTGAGCACTGAAGTGATATGGTAAAATCTGATAGTACACAATGCTGGACACAATTGAAACCATTTTCTGTGTATAGTCAGTTAGATTATGTAGAGTGGACACCTCTCACATAATACTTTAAATGTTGTCTATTTCAAACGCTGACAATTCACTCTCCCCAGTAAACCAAATGATTCAAGTACTATGTATATAGAGATAGATATAGGTGATATGAATATAGATTAAATAGTGGCTATAGCTACTATGAAGTTATAGCTGATGACAAGTTACCATGTTATGTGCCCCCATAGAAAAGAACAGTAGCAACTGTATTTCTCTTCTTTTAAGTAATTGTTTAATCACGGATATACACCATGTCTGACCCAGTCTGTAATCCAATAGTGGCACGCAGATCGGCTCCCAAGTTGCCCTATGCCCTTTTGGAGATACTCCAATCCAACCTTTTTCCAAGTTCATGCCAAGATTTTTATGTTTCCAGAGCTTGGGGGTGGGGGACGGACCCATTCTTACCCCCAGTCCTGAGAACACAAGAAAAGGAGAACTAAAGAACATGTTATGAACTTTGTCAGTGCTACCACTGCACTCACAAGAAAAGGGAAAACAATAGGAGGTGAGAGAAAGACAGACACAAGTATTGTAAAATGAATCACTCAAATGCCAAATAGGAATGCAGACATTCATCTAAACATGAAGCACACACTCAGTCCTGATAATCTAATTACGTATAACTAAGTAAATAGAGGAAATATTTTTTTAAAAAAAGACAATTCAAGAACTCAAAGCCCAGACTATATGTTTTGAGCTGTCCGTGATGGATCAGGAAAGAGATCTTGGTGTGTTGGTGGACAGCTCGATGAAAGTGTCAACCCAGTGTGCGTCAGCAGTGAAAAAGGCCAGTTCCATGCTATGTATCATTAAAAGGGGGGATTGGAAATAAAACAGCCAACATTATAATGCCATTGTACAAAACACTGGCATGGTCGCACTTGGAGTATTGCATACAGTTCTGGTCGTCGCACCTCAAAAAAGACATAGTGGAACTAGAAAAGGTGATCTCAAGTGCCTCTTCCTTTTCAAAATCCAGAGTGAACACCAGCATTTCTTGCTTCATATAAGGTAAAGTTCTTTGTTGCAACATTTTGAGCATCACTTTGTTTGCATGGAAAATTGTTTAATTTACAGTACATACTCATTTTACATGTTTACATATTTGTTGACACATTCTTCTTAGGATTTTAATAGATTCTGTCTTTGTGGCATGAAATAATTCTATTGGTACTCCATCTACCTGGATGATTTATTTCTTCTACTACTTTCACAGCAGCTTTCAGGATACTTTCCGTAACTCCAGGTTCTTCATCATAGGATTTCCTTTCATGGGAATCAGTCAACCTTTTATCTCTTCTGTATTTTAGATTAGGCACCCTTCAGTCTCGAGAGACTATGGTAACGTGCTCTGTATGGAGGACATGGAACAGCATCTAGTGTGGCTGAAATGGGCTTCATTTCCTCATGAAAGGACCTAATGATGTTAAGGAGTTGAGGTGGACATCCAATCTTGGGAAGTATTTTTAAAAGGCCGTCCCTGCTAACCAAATCAAAGGCCTTTGTGAGATCTATGAAGGCCACAAAGAGTGGCTGTCATTGGTCCCTACATTTTTCCTGCAACTGTGTGAGGGAAAATACCATGTCAGTGGTAGATCTATTAGCTCGAAATCCACACTGTGATTCTGGATAGACTCTGTCTACAAACACTTGGAGTCTCTTCAGCACAACACGGGCAAGCAGCTTCCCTTCAATGCTGATAAGAGAGATGCCACAGTAGTTATTGCAGCCTCCCCTGTTTCCTTTGTTCTCATACAGTGTGATGATGTTTGCATCCTTCATGTCCTGTGGTACTCCACCTTCCCTCCAGCAAAGACGAAAGATTTCATACAGCTCAGTGGTGATGATCTCTTTACAGTACTTCAGCAGGGATATTATCCTTCCCAGGTGACTTGCTGGAGGTGAGGGAATCCAAGGCACCTTTTATTTCTGCTAAAGTTGGTTCGCTGTCCAACTCTTCCAAGACAGGCAGGCGCTCAATGTTATTTAGTGCTTCGGTTACTACATTCTCTCTGGAATATAGCTCAGAGTAGTGCTACACCCAGTGTTCCATCTGCTGTGCTCGGTCCTGGATGATCACACATGTAACAGACCTCATGGGAGCAGATTTCTTCTGTATTGGACCTAAAGCCTGCTTGATACAATCATAGATTCCCTTGATGTTACCTGTATCCACTGCTATCTGTATCTGAGAGCAGAGCTGAAGCCAATAATTGTTGGAACATCTCCTGGCAGTCTGTTGGATTTTTCTACGAGCAGCTCAAAGAGCCTGCAAGTTGTACTCACTAGGACAGGCTTTGTATGCTGCTAGAGCTCTCCTCTTATCCTTGATGGCTGGCATCAACTCCTCCAAATGGGATTTGAACCAGTCTGCCGTCTTTTTGGTCTTCTTGTCAAATGTAGACAAGGCGGTGTTATAAACAGCTTTCTTGAAATGTTCCCATCATTCAGGTGCGTTTGCATCAGCCGGGCCTGGAAGGGTTTCCTCAAGCACATGGGCAAATTCCTCCACTTTTCTTTGATCATGAGTCTTGCTGATGTCAATACGTGATCTTCCTTCCTTTTTTGTGTGATACAATCTCTTTCTTCACAGTTTTACTCTACTACACACCAGGGAGTGATCAGTATCGCAATCAGCATTCTGGTAACTGCGTGTGATCATACTGTAATACTAGGAAGGCCAGAACATCTAGTGAGGATCGAGTCAAGCTGATGCCAATGCTTCGATCCTGAATGTCGCCAGGAAACTTCGTATTAAAGAACGTGTTGCTGACACAAAGACCATAATAATAGCAAAACTCCAGCAAGCGTTGGCCATTTTCGTTCATCTTCCCAATGCCAAAATGGCCTAGACAAGTGGGCCAAGATGGCAGAATTGTGATCAGCAACAACTCTAGCGTTAAAGTCTCTGAGAATGAAAATTGGTTGTCTCTCAGGGGCTTTTTTGATAGTAGCTGCCAGATCGTTGTAGAATTTGTCTTTGACTTCTGTTGTGGATGACAGTGTTGGTGCATGTACACTAATGAGGGTAACCAGTCCCGCTGATGAGTGGAGCTGCAGAGACAGAATTCTTTCACTCCCCACAGTAGGTGGAACAATGGATCTCATCACAGTATTTCTGACCGCAAAGCCAACACCATATTCCCTGGTCTCATTCAATGGTTTTCCCTGCCAGAAGAATGAGACTTTTTTTCTTTGACAGATCCCATTTCTGGCAATCTCGTCTCTTACAGGGCAACAATGTCCATCTGCAGTCTACTCAGTTCCATGTTGATGACAGCTGTCTTGTGCATGTTGTCTGTTTCCTGCAGGTCGTCAGAAAAGCCAGGGGTCATTGTCTGAACATTCCAGGTGCCCAACTTTAGGGCAGACGTTTACTTACGATTGTTGCATGGTGCAGGGTTATAGGCTTTCACCCTAAACCCTATGCACCCCTTGAGGTTAACAGACCGTGGTGAGGTAGCACCTTACTGGCTGGGGACTGTCCAGCTTAAAGCAGGTGGTATCTACCTAGTGAAGTGCAATGACCTCTCCCACTGTCAGAGTGCTCTACACCACTTGAGCAAAGACTTATAACCGGTAACTGCTACTTTCCATGTTGTTTAAAGGCTGTATGTAAAGCTGAAGTGTCCTCTCCAGAGGACGAAGCCTGGGTAAAATAATATGGAGGATAGGCTGTTACCCAAGCAGCAAATCCCCCCTCTCCATGTCACTGAAATAGTCCAATGGAAAGGCAAGAGCCAATACAACTGGTTCCAGGAGTTGCCAGAATGACACGAACTGCCTCCAGGACTCCAGCTCCGGATTTTGCCTCGAGGTTAACTCCTGAAGCCTTTTCCATGAGTGGATATAGCCACAAGGCAGTGGAGGTTTGAAATCAAAACCTAGGAGGTTTTCCTTCTCCTAGACGGACTGCCTTCTAAGGCTATCGAGCCCCACCTACCTGGCCTGCTCCCTAATAGTGTGGAGGTCTGATCCTACCCCTAAAACTTTCCAGCGAGCAGATGACCTTTATTCTCCCTGACCGCAAGGTCTGAGGGGATGAGGTTTTAGTTTTAAATGCGTGCCATCCAAAGCTCTAAGCCCCTTTCCTGAAGAGGAAGCTGAGGCAGGAGGTGAGCTGTGTTTGGGAGGACATTTTATTTGGTGAGGTATTTTCTTCTGGGCTGATCTTTATTCACCCTTAGAGCTTCTGCTCAGAAAGGCCTCTTCTGTAAAGATCATTATACTATTTCCACCTTTAAAATTTTTTTATCTTGGTCAGATAATGTATTTCCCTGTTGGTCTCTCAGCATTGTTAATTTAGAAGTAAAGTTCCCTATGATTTCTTGGATCTTCTGGAAGAGATCTCTTGTTTTTCCCCTTTTGTTGTTCTCTTCTGTTTCTTTGCACTGATTGTAGTGGTAGTTTTCTTTGTCTCTGTGTGACATTTGCATTCAAGGTTGTGACTCTGATTTCTGTTATCTTTTACTTTTGCTGCTTGTCTGTCCTTTACAATTTTAAGTGTTTCTTCCATCATGCGTCTAGGTTTTTCTTTCCTTTTTACTACAGGAATGGTCTTTTTGTGTCCTTCCTTAACAATATCTCTCATTTCAATCCACACTTCTTCTGGTTCGCAGTCAGTTGAATGTAGTGATGAAAATCTGTTCCTTATGTGGACTTTAAGTTCATCAGGAGTGTTGTTTGAATTGTATTTTACTACAACAATTCTTTTCAGGTTCTTCTTCAGCTTTATTCTATATGCTACACTGATGGGATTTCCTCACTTTGTAATCTCAGCTTTAAACATGCAGAGAACAGCTACTGCTGCCTGGTGTCCTCCCTCTGAGACCATTAGCAGAAGTCTTGGGCTTCTTTGGAGGGCATAGAACTCAGTCTCTTTCTTTGGTGCTTGCTCACTGTCTTCCTTATTTTGTGTTGACACCTTGATTCCTTGTTCCCAGCTTTCATTCATATAGAGCTTTTTTTTTCATTTTAACATTTTTAATGACACAAACGCAGGACTTAACACAAGGGATCTGTGGGAGCAACCCATGAGCACCTCTGGCTCTTCCTTGTTTCCCAAGATTGCCTCACATATGCACAAACATCACCAATTTAGTCTGTCTGAAAACCATGCACACTTCTACTTCTGATTCAGGAATGTGTTTCCCCAGGGAGGCAGTTTAAAGCATTTACCAAGAATGGAAGATAATTTTGCAAAATTGACATATAAAAAAACAAAAAAAAACCTTTCTCACACTTTTCACCATTGGTAATATGCACCTCATGGTCTTAGGATCTGATAATTTTTTTTACTCATACACACTTTCTGTTTCAGAGTCTTTCTAGACAAATAAAATAAAATCAGTTACGCTGCAATTAGGAATGCACTGTCCCATTGCTGCTGAACAGCATGTCGAAAGAAAACATAAAGTATGTAAAGACAGTTCTTGTCTTAATGTGCCTCGGAAGATTTCTAGTATCGTTTCTCTTGCTATAGAGAGTCACTTCTCAATTTAAAATATATATATATTTACAGGTGCCAAATGTTTTCCTATCTAAGAAAAGGCATAGCTCTTACAAAGAGAAGCAATTTAAAGAAGAATAGTTATGTCTTTGCCAGAAAAAAAGGCTAAGGAAGAACTGATACAAGTTATGCCATTTGAGGTCTAATGTGCCTTAGTCTCATGATAATAAAGTTGTAAATCACACATTTGCAAAAACTTCCAATATTTTAAAGTGCTACATATCAAGGTCACTTCCCTTGTAAAAGTTATCACACCTGTGGGGTTCCACATGTGGGGATATTTGTTTTTAGATAAGCAAAATTAATAAACCCTGGATTATCTAATTATTGTTTATCCAGGAACTGGGTAAATCCAGTTCCTAAATATTTTTCTACTTGGCTGTGTCTTCTGACAAATATTTGTTAACAAAAAACTAACATGTTTACATGCAAACTGAATTGGCAGTATGTTAAGAAATGCATTTTAGTAAACTTGCAGAATGTCTGTTTTGCTTCAAAACTCTGTTGACAAACACTGATGGGCTCAAAATCATTATTGAAAGGGAGTAATGGTCTAACTCAATTTATCTTATCTGATTAAAAGTGATTAGTGGCAAACGTGTCAATGGTTATCGTCATGACCATGTCCTACTGAAAAACAAGGAGATAGGACTCTGCTGTAGCCACTACTATTTACCTGCCATATATCTTTGAACCATATATATATGTTTCATCTGTGACGATATACTACATATTTATATATTCTGGTGGGCATAAGGGCAATGAACAAATGCTATAAATAAAAAAAGTAAGTAAATGAAATACTTTCAAGTTCTGCGCCAATCAAACTGTGAGGTTATGAATACTGTGCATATCGTAAATGGGCAACAAACAAGCTTATGAGCAATGCTTGGGGACTCATGATGTACAACCCAAAGTTATATCTCTGCATGATGGTTGCTGAGAGGGTAAGTGGCATTAAATCTCTTCCCAATATTTTAATTCTGGAGCAGACACCACCTTTTCTTTCTGGACACTGCAAGAGTGCATCACTCCATTGCCTTTGTGATTCTTATACACATCATCCTTGTTACACTGCCAGTAGTGCAGCAATCTCTGCATCAGGACTGGTGGGAATGGGGAGAGGCTTACACGTCTTCACCCTCCTCCCCAGCAAAGCTGATATAAATGGTTGTTTCCTTGATGCTAGCAACAGTGAGGACAATAAGCCTAGAAAACCTCCTCCTCATCAGGGACAGTCAGTCAATAATCTTAGTGGGCAGAGAGAACAGTTTCAAAGCTCTCCTTCTGTGTATATTAAGGTGAATGTGTGCATGCATGCATGTTCCTCTCTCCCCCATCTGCCACTTGACAGAATCTCAGAGTGAGTAAAATTGCCTATACTGAGTATATGCCGGTGAAATCCAAAGAAACCAAATAAAACAAAGAGGCAAAAACATGTGGCACCTTAAGGACCAACTATTATATTTTAATGTAAGCTTTCATGGACATGTCCACATGTCCGTGCAATTATACATCAAATCGATTACAGTGTCATCATCCAGTTTTGAAGGCTCTAAGCCCTGAGTGCACTCATTTACCATGAGATTGGTTAAACTTATGAAGCTGATCTTAGGCAGAAAGAGGCACCCAACGGCAACAGGTCTTAGGGGTGGAGCTAGTTCTTGGAGAGGCATGCCACATGCGCTTTCTGTGCCCGCACATTCCCAGATGCCCTATTGCTCTCTGACGTGGTGGAGAATGCTGTTGATAACAGTCTTAGCACTGCAGAGCTGGAAGATACCCCTATGGATCAAGGACGTACAGTGGGGAATCACACCCTCAACCTCTGGCTCCACAGACAGATACCTAAACCACTGAGCTATGCTCACAACCACTGTTCAAGTCACATCTCCCTGCCAATCTAAGTGGCTTTATTCATGGGACGAGTGGAGAGACAGTGGGCTTTGGGGTTTCTCTTGTGGTCAACTAAGCTACTCTTGCTTTTTCTAGGACACAAAATATTGACAAAAAAATTGAGCCATATTGGTGTGTAGATTGATGCAATGTTCACGGTAGAAATCAGACCTGCCCTTGGCAGTGATGTTAGCTTAACATGCATTATCCGTAGGCTGCCTTTCTCCTCAATTAAAACTCAGCCCAGCTTTATAAATATTTGCCCACAGCGGGCTAGATCTCTCCTGTCCTGACCTTCCTATTGTTGGGTAATACAACTCCACTACTTTTATGGAACCTGACTTTGATTTTTCTTCCTTTTTGTTTCCAAAGGTGTGTGGTGGAGAAAGCTGTTGATGGGCAGACTGTGTTCAAGCTTACAATCTCTGAGAAAGAGACCATGTTTTATTATCACACTGCAAATGGGCTGCAGCAACCGATAAAAGTAATGACACTGGGGAGAATTCTTGTGAAGGAATGGAATCATCTTAGTGTGCAGGTGAGTGAAGTATAAGAACAACATTTAGCATGGTTGAAGAACTGAATAAGACTGGCATAGCACGAGAACAGTGTTCAAGATAAAATGTGACAGTAAATTAGGAGAAAGCAGCAATAGGTATTTAATGAACTAATATTAAGTGATGACATTTAAGCAATAAGTCACAATCTTTGGAAGGTGACTTATGGTTTCATTTTCTAAATCATACAATGGGAACAATAAAAACACCCAACAGATTTGTGGATTTTGATTACATATCTCGATTTGCAGGAGAGTACTCATGCAGCCATACAAGAGCAATGTATGCTGCATAAGTACTTTAGCCATTTTTACTTGGAATGATTATCCAAGTTCACTTCCCCCTTTTTAATGGAATCTAGCTAAGTTGGAGACATTAGGAATAAACATGAGCTATTTGTATTCTTATCTCCGGGGATACAACCACACGGGGGTCAATTCCCTTCCCTAGAACTGGCTGGCCAACTCACTAGGGTATGTGTGGAACTGGGGTCCATCATCATTGTGCCCATTGTGGCAGGAGCCTGGACAACTTTGCCCACCTCCCTGAGCAGCTGACCACTGATAAACTGAGTGGGGAGACTCCCTGTACTGCCTCCTCACTGAAGTGGTCAGCTGCACAGGGAGGTGAGGAAAGCCATCTGGGCTCCTGTTGTGATTGGTGTGAAAATGACAAAGGACCCCTGCACTGTGTGGAGCCCATTGAGTGGGCTGGCTGGTTCTGGGTGGGGGAAATTGGGCCCCCATGATCATGTTCCATGAACATGACCCCCCCTGGTCATGTTCCAGGTTTTATTCATATCCCCAGAGATACCAATACGAATAGCCCGTGTCTAATCAGGAGCCATATCTGCCTCCATCATTGCTGGAGAACAAAGTCAAGATGCCTCCTCTTTGAAGGGACAAGAAAAAGATGTGAGAGGGAAGAAGAATCTTATGGATTAGCAACCATAAGAATAGCAATCTAAATTCAAAAGATGGCCAGCACATGTCAGGGCGGGTAAAGGATGGTCTAGAGATCCTTTCTGTTTACTGTTCCCCATGCAAAGACGTATATCCTCTTGAAAGTATGCTTACTGTAGTTGCATCTGGTCACTTCCAATCAAACATTCCCTCTAATTTCCACTAGTGTGACTGGAACCAAGTAGGTGTACAGCACCGATGCAGTGCTGCATGACCAGGCACCCACACAGCTTAGAGGGAACATTACTTTCAATAGATTTAAATGTCACACATGCCTTATCACAAAGGTTCTAGCTTGATTACCATTCTATGGATCTTCATAAATTCATGCCAATACAGGTGGTCCCTCAGATAGGCAGATTGTATGCCATTTAGAGGTTTAGTGTTAAAATCAGCTGCTTGAATTGAACATGTAAAATAATTGGCTGCCTTTGCTGACCTTTTACTGTGGATCATGGTACCATGAATAGGCTAAAGATTTTGCACCAGCTATAGTTCCCAGATATTCTTTAAAGACATTCCACCACTGAGTGATTTAGGATAGTTTATAAATAAATGACATAATTGAGGCATGGGCAACTGTTGACAGATCAGGCTCACTCTGGTATAGTTGTTGCTGATGCATAAATAGAGTGGTACAAGCATGCTTCTCTTCACCACGAGCACTGTCACCACTTGGTGGAGGATTTCCAAGCTCTAAACATGATTGCTCAAAGGGAGTGCAACCCTTCTGAAGCACACTGAATACAGTGGGGTCTCTACTTAAGAACTTAATCCGTATTGGAAGGTGGTTCTCAAGTTGAAAAGTTCTTATGTTGAATCTGCATTTCCCATAGGAATGCGTTGAAAACCATTTAATCCGTATCTGCTCTTTTCCGTCCATAGAAACTACAGTGGAACCTTTACTTAAGAACTTAATCTGTTTTGGAATGGTGTTCTTAAGTTGAAACATTCTTAAGTTGAAGCAAAATTTCCCATAGGAATGGATTGAAAACCAATTAATCCGTTCTGGCTGTTTTTTTTGTTGTTGTTATGTAGAGGTGCGTTCGTACATTGAAGCATTAGTTCCCATAGGAACTAATGCAAAGCTGGTTAATACGTACTCTACCACTAGGGGGAGATTTTTTTTTTAACCTAAGATGACCTAAGGTTAAAAAAACGAGCAGGAAAGGTTTTTTTTCCTGTTCTTATCTTGGATTTCTGTTCTCAAGTAGAAGCAAAATTTAGCAAATGGAGCTGTTCTTTTTTTTTTTTGAAATTTTTTTTAATTAACTATAACAAAAAAATCATATACATAAAACATATACACTTACAACACAATAACAGTGTTCCCCACCACCATATACGGGACCTCTTGCCATATTCTTCTTTTTTTCTTCTTCTTCTCATTCTTCTTCTATTGTCCTCCTCTCCAGAACTGCATAGATTCTTGATTTGGAGCTCTCCCTTTTCCCCTTATTAACACATATTCAAAAAATTTGCCCCATATTACATAAAAATTATTCTTTTTCAACTCTCCTTTCTTCATCTTTAAATTACAAGTTAATTTATCATTTAATGCTATATTCCATATTTCTTTATACCATTCTTCAATTTGTAATTCAGTCTTTAATTTCCACTGTCTAGCAATAATCAATCTAGCTGCTGTTATTAGATTAGTTATCAATTCTTTAATCATTTTGTCATATTCCACATTCTCATATATTGATAACAAAGCAATCTCAGCCTTACATTCTATATCTTTTCCACAGATACCACTTAATTCTTTAAAAATTTGTCTCCAAAAACTTTGTACCTTTTCACATTCCCACCACATATGAAAGTATGTACCAACTTCTTTCTCACATTTCCAACAGATATTCGGATGACTGGTGTTGATTTTGTTTAATTTTACCGGTGTTAAATACCATCTTAAACTAAGTTTAAAAAATTTTTCCTTTATTCTTACTGACATCAATCTTAAAATCCTCATTTTCCATATCCTCCTCCATTCTTCTTCATTTATTCTTTTCCCAATATCTTGTTCCCACACCAATTTCAATCCTTCTTTCTCACTTTCTTCTTCCTCTAAATTAAGAAGTGAATAAATTTTACTCACTGTCAGCACGGATCTCCTGGTGACCAATCCCCGATCCAAGGCCATCGCATACAGCTCTAGACACACCTCTCTGTTAACCCGTCTCCTTGCAGTCTTAACATGCTGAACCTGGCGCCCATTGTGCCAAACAAGCCAAGGGATGATTGTGGACCAGAGAGTACTCATTTTGGGATACGTTGCCCTCAGCCATCTGACGTCTCAAATAACATCCAAAACCAAGGGCTTGCCCCCCTTGCTTTCCAGGTCATTACCTCCCAGATGTATAATCACAAGACATCTGGGGGTTGCATGCTGAATAACTGGATCCATAGCAGTCCACAGATCCCTCTCCACACAATTGGGCTCTGTCTGCGAGACCCAAATCGCTCTCCCACTCCAATTGAGCAGCATATCTCACAACCCCCCAAAAATGAAGCTGTGGCCCACAATCATTACATGTCACTGACTGTCTGAGTGCACCTGCAAGACAAAATACGCACCTGCCTAGACATTGGGGAGTGTTCTTAGATATCTACGATAGGTGGTTAACACCCCAACGCTTGATGTCATCAGGATGATAGCCAAGTGCAGTTGCCGTTGAGGCTGCGCCTATTCTAAATGAGTGAGTTCCGAACTTCATACCTTGGACCCCTACTCTGCTGAAGGACAAATCAGTCATTTTCCAGAACTGATATTTTGTCAAAAGGGTTCCATTCTCATATAGAAAAAAAATATCCTTGGCCCTGTCCTCTAACTCGTAAATAGTTACGTATCGCTTTTACAGGGCAAATAATTACCTATCGCTTTTACAGGGCAAAGACTTCCCACCAAACAAGGACTCCTTTGTCCTGCTGATCTCCTTGGATTGGCAAATATGTACCTGCACAGTATTCTCCTCTATCGCCACATCACGCAATTGTAGAGCCACTTTTGATATGTCCCCTTTACCTGATGCTACTACCTCACTAATCCTCAACACACCAAAAATGTCAGCAGTGAAGCTGCCTGGAACAGCAGTGCTTCATATGCATCCGTGCAGATAAGAGGCCACATTTGACATATCTTCTCCAACAATGCTGGGGATATTGGTGTCTTTGAGTCCTAACACAACCCCTTTGTTTATTCCAGCCCTCGATCATTTACTTGACACGAAGGTCAGTGGTGTAGTCCTGATACCCGTGAATCCTAGCATGAAGGGCTAAAGCTGACAACTTACCCTGGATGGAACCTGGGGCTAAACCTTTCCTATGGAGAAACACTAGAAACTGCTGAAGGTGTTCAACAGGGGGAGGACAACTCAATTCCAGCCCCACAATATTTCTAAACTCCTGGAATTCTATACTCACTGCCCAGTAGGCTTTCTGTGTCCTAGCTCGGGTTAGGTCGAGCTGGAGTCATAACCTGCAGCCAGAGGCCTCATCCCAGCACAAATTTGGATAAATCGCACTGCGCATACAGAATAATTCATCATATGTCAACCAGGCCTCTCCCGCAAAGTGTACATATGCTTGGTAAATCAAATCTAAGTACAGTGGTGCCTCGCTTAGCGACGTTAATCTGTGCAGGAAAAAAACGTCGCTAAGGGATTTCGTCACTAAGTGATTTTAAAAAGCTCATAGAAACACCTTAAAACGTGTTTAAGGCATTCCTATGGGCTTCAAAACTGACCTTATGCGAAGATCCTCCACAGGGGCGGCCATTTTCGGTGCCTCTAAAGCGAGGACACACAGCGGGCAGCCATTTTGAAACTGTTTAGAAAGGGTTGTTTTGCCATGAACGCTTTCCCGCAATCATAACAAAGCGATTTTTACCCATAGGGACCATCGCTAAGCAATCGCTCTGGCGATGGCCAAAACCCCATCGCTAAGCGATTTCATCGCTCAACGGAGCAATCGCTAAGCGAGGTACCACTGTACTGGAAGAGAGACAGCAGCCTTCAGGCCTGCACTCTCACAATCAGCCCTGCATGGATGATAAATCCTAGTAACCAATTGGCCCAGGTCGTATCTGGCTTACGCCTTCTACATCTTTCCTTCTCCCATTCATCTTCCTTATCAACAACTTTCTTTTCTACTTTTCTATTGAGGAGTTCGAATAGGTCTACATACTCTCTTTTCAAAAATGTTCCTTAGTTGCCAGTCCTAGCTGATCAGCTAGAGGCATGGCATGATCCTTGAAAGGGAACGCATTCAGAGACGCTGCGTTGTAGCCCATACATGGTACTGATGGATATGGCCATACAACTACTCCTGGCATTGGGCCAAAAATGCAGGAGAAAATGCTTGTGTGTACGTGGAAGCCCAGGAAGCTAAAGGGGTACTAGTACTCGGCCATTGGGAATCACTGACACTTGGACCCTGCATGCCATGTGGAATGTGAGCTGGTGTGTTAAACTGGCCACTAAACGGCCAAGGCCAAACTGGCATTGGTGTCACTGTGTGTTGTGCAGTCTCTAACTCATGTGTGACGTCCGATGTTGATGGTTTGCTGTCTTCCACCCAGATGGCTTCATCCGAAGATGACTGAGGCAGGGAAACCTGGGGGGGGAACCCTCTTTTTGGTGAGTTGCTTGCCCTTCTTGCCCCGTGTCCCTTTTTTGAGGACATGTTTGGTTATGATTGCAAGACCTGAAACAATTACTAAAGCACTACAGACTCGTCCCCTTGCTAAACCAAGTCTGCAAGAATATCTTGCGGTACAATAATTCTACCAACTTTCTACAAACCTTGCACTGAAACCCCCTAGTGGAAGCAACTAACTTTCAGTCCCCTGGTAGAAGCAAATTAAGGCCAATTGCACAGGCAAAGTAAACCAGTATAACAACAGGAAATAAAGCTAAACTACTCAATAGCAGTTCGAAAGCATGTAAATGTGAGTACATAAGTAGGTACCACCTCGGTGGGAAGGTAACGGCATTCCATGTCTAGTCACGCTGGCCACATGATGTTGGAAACTGTCTTCGGACAAACGCTGGCTCTATGGCTTGGAAACAGGGATGAGCACTGTGCCCTAGAGTCTGACACGACTGGACTAAATGTCAAGGGGAACCTTTACCTTTTACTCAATAACTGAATATTAGTTCTCCCAGCCAAGTCCAAGTATGCTATTCTTGTAATTATTAATTATGATTCAAATATTACCCTATAATGAATTATCTAAGCCTAAATATTAATCCAGCAAGTCAGCTACAATTATATTAATCCTGTAAATATGTAAATATAACCAATAGACTATACTATAATGAATTACATAAATAATATAACTAATAGACTATACTATCGTGAATTATAAATCAAACTACAAACTATTAATCCAGTGAATCTATTCTACTTAAAAGACTATATTATGCATTAACCAGTGAATTAATATGAGCAATATTTTTAACAAACCCCAATGAAACAACAGCCAATTAATGAAGTCTGTCCTGATAATAAAGTCAAATTAATGCTCAACAGAAATCAGCTTGGCGAGTTAACTAAAGCAGACACTAATGCAATAGGAACTTATCCAGATATAGAACAACCCCCTTTAACATCAACTAGGCACAATTAATGAATAAAACAACTATAATATTAATCATAAGAAGTCATTTCTACCTAAATTGATAAATGCTCATCGAATTACTAAAATTGGTGGGGGGGAGGTGGAAGCGAGGGGTTGAACGCACACCCGCAAATGTCCACTTTTTTAATAAAATGGCTCAATTTCACTTCTTTTCTCTCTTTCTTTTTGATCTTTCCTTATCTGCGTACAGCAGGGCTTCTGTCACTATTATTAGCAGGCTAAACGGGCGTGCAAGCCCGGCCTAATGGCTGCTCTGCACCCCGTCCTACACCTCCTTTCCTGCCTTTCCCTTTCTGTTTTCCTTTTTTTAAAAAAACAAGTAATTAAGAATGCGTTGGGCAACAGGCTCTGAGAGTCCGAGCCGAAGCCGGACAATCTAAGTATGGGGGGGTGCCAGTGCAAACCCCCCATCCAAAATGGCGTCCACCCATTATGACGCAGCAACAATTATCTCCTCCAATCAGCACTCTGTCCACCTTCTCCACCTGCCGAAAAGGAAGAGGCAGAAGGTAGGAGGAGACTTAGCTTAAATATTCTGCCCCCCCCCATCCTCTCATCTCTCTTTGTGAGCTTACTCAGTCTCGCATTATCCCGGGAATGGGACAATGGCAGCTCAATGCTACTGAAGACCTCAGCAGCAGACCGGACATTCTATGAAAAGCTGGTGGGGGAGTTCACGTTAAACTAGTAGTTGCCACTTCCTCCCTCTCCTTCATCCATTCAAGATGAACACAGCCTCACTTAACAGCAGATGAGAAGAATTCTGCTGTTGGTTTTGTCTTCTTCTCTGGAGATGAGAAATAAAATAAACAAAATTTTAAAAACTCAAACTCCAAACCAGTTATTTGCTTAGCTTAGCGGCCTTAAGGAGAAAGGCAGAGTACAACTAACTAACTAACTAACTAACTAACTAACTAACTAACTAACTAACTAACTAACTAAATAAATAAATAAATAAATAAATAAATAAATAAATATTCTCTTTCCTTAATAGGGGAATTATTTGGTATGTGAACCAAGCAGAAGGTGATGGACAGGTTGGATTAATTCTAAGTAGAAACTAAGCTTTATTATATCCTCAAAGACAGAGTGCAACACATTCAAAGAAAAGTTACTGCAAGTTAGAAAAATCAAAGACAAGCCTTCGGGAGCAAACTTTAAAATTACAAAAAACAATGTAATTAGGAAACAGATGCAATCAAACAGAATCAAACCCCTGATGCAACTAGCTTATTTTGTCTGCTATTTCACTCATTACATCTTAGTGTTCCTCATCTCCCCTTATGGTAGGATCAACTCTCCCTTATATCCAGCGGGCAAGAGGAAGGTTGGAGAAAGAGACAAAGGACAAGCTTGCTGTTAATTCAAAATTCACTCGGTCAGTTTGATTGGCTGATTCCTGTGAGCTATCAGTAGCATCACCATTGACATCACAAACTGCCTTCTTTGGGTATTAATGCTTTCAAGTCTTTGCAGGTATGCTTGCTGCAAACCTATGACATATACTGCAGGACCTCTGATTTACGTTGCTGCTTGATGATGTGGATGAAACTGCTGTCAGGACAATTCTAATTGTCATTACCACATAAGGGAACAGAACAATGTTTCCAGTCTGTCACTCTCTTATAGAGAGTATTAAGAAGAACTCCAAACTGCAGTGCTTCCTCTCCTACCCTGCCATCAGTACATATGACTTAGCATTGCCAGACCTCTCCTTCCTCAATATTGTTCAGAAAATTAAAGGACTGGTCATAAACTTGAGATAACGGAAGTTGTTTATAGACAGGTTTTGAGAGCAGGAGAAAAGGCGTATACATGTCCCTCATGGCTGGTCTCAATACTCCTTGCAAACTTATGAGGAGTGAACAAAGTTATTAAATGAGGCGTTTTCAATGGAGATTGTTGGAAGAAACAATGAAAAGGTGAGGTTGGTATTTTTATTCTGTTTCTATGGTGGTGACCATTTCTTTGCTGCTATGGGCTCTGCTCTAGGCATATAATACTAACCAGAGGTCCTGACTTGATTGGGGAAGGAACTAGCAGCTTCCAGTGTATAATTGCAGTACTACTGATCAAGAGTAAGTGGGTGTTTTGCATGAGAGTTGAGAAAAAGACCAAGAATGTTGTTTCAGCACCTGAATAGGAGAAGAGAGATGGATGCCAAAGGAGCTTTGGCAGTGACCTGCAAAACCTGTGGCATGTTTGGCTTCCTATCTGAGGATATAGAAACTGACATCCACAGTAAGGGCAGGCTGGTTGCCCTGCAAGAAAAGAAGGAACAGCAGCTTGAAGACCACTATCCAAACTTCCATTTATGAAGGTAAAATCAGGGATTCCAAAACTTGTGTCCCCAGATGTTCTAGGACTAAAACTCCCAGAAGCCTTCACCACTAGTTGTGCTGGCCAGGATTTCTGGGAGTTGTAGTCCAAGAACATCTGGGAACCACTGGGATAAGTGAAATGTTTCTGGATACAGCTGAACAGACTCTCTTGAAGGAGCAATGGTGGGAAGGGCTACCTCAAGGGAGGAAGAATAGTGAACACAGGAGGCAACATCTTGGAGGAATATGTCACAGAGAAGTAGGACTATCAGGAAGCAAGCAGTGTCCTGGAAACTACAGAACAGTATCATCCCTTCCCCATGGACAGTAATTCTGAACTGGTAGAAGAGGGGTAGCAAATAACAGAAACCACATATATGGTTGTGGAGGATTCTGAGGGTGGAAGGATTCCTACCACTTCCCACAAGAGAAGGAGACATGTGTTAGTGTTAGTGTTAGTGTTAGTGTTAGTGTTAGTGTTAGTGTTAGTGTTAGTGTTAGTGTTAGTGTTAGGTGATTCCCTTTTGAGGAGCACAGAGAGCAGCAGTTTGAGCTGACAGGATGTTGTGGGAGGTGTGCTTTCTCCCTGCTTCAAGGATCCGGGGCAAAGACTCAAGCTCACTGATCATCATCCCTTCCTTCTGGTCTATGTAGAAAATGATGGTGCCAGATTCAGCCTTGAACCTACTGCAAGCTACCAAGAGGTTCTGAACAGGAAAACATCTCTCTCATTGTCTATGTCCCAGAAAGAGGAGCAAGAATAGAATTGGCTGGGCATATCATTTCATAAGGAAAGATTTGGCTTCCTGGACCACAGTCTGCACTTCCATGAGGAAGGGCTCCTGTCAA
Source organism: Pogona vitticeps (assembly GCF_051106095.1). Classification (NCBI taxonomy): domain Eukaryota; kingdom Metazoa; phylum Chordata; class Lepidosauria; order Squamata; family Agamidae; genus Pogona; species Pogona vitticeps. The sequence goes on along the minus strand of NC_135783.1, from coordinate 32,089,447 downwards.
GTAATGTGATTCAATTACAGCAGTTTGGAAGAATATGTTTGCCAGGAGCCTTGTAAACCTGATTAGGAGGGCATTCATCTGCATCTTGCAGGGGAAAGAGACAGTTTTCCACAGGGTAGAGGCATGCTAAGTACATGGGGTAAGAATGTCTTTGATGCACCAGAACTGTAATACTGGAACAGAATTTTTTAATGGAAGCAAAACACAATAATGGAAGCAGCTGGTGGGAATGGCCCATTATTTCACATGTCTCTATGCCAATGCATATTTGCTTTCATGCACCAAAGGTCCTAGCTCCTCTCAGTCTTTTCCTATGCTCTGTGCCAGGGGTCTCCAAACTTTGGACTGTGAGGGCCACAACGGATATTTTCAACATATTTGACGGCCGAAGGAACATGAACATGCGCATGTACATCAGCTGCATGCATGCACACATGCATGCCTCCCCTCCCACATGTTTGCACAGATGCCTCCCCGCACATGGATGGGCTGAAGGAAATGGGCTGGATAAAATGGCAAGGTGGGATGGATGTGGCCCAAGAGCTGTAGTCTGGAGACCCCTGCTCTATGCCAATGCATAGAGTACAGGAAAAGATTGAGAACTTGAACTCTTGATGCAGGAAAGCATATATGATTTAATAGGCATTACAGAAAGAGGGAGTGAAACCCTTGATTGGAATGTAGCAACTGAAGATATAAATTGTGCAAAAAGAATAGGCTAAACAGGAAAATGGGAAGAGTATCATTGTAAAAAAAATGTGTTTCATTGCAACAAGATCCATGAGCTGGAGAAGGTTGTCTGGGGAAAAAAATCAAAGCTGAAAGAGACAATAGCAACATCAATGACAGAAAATTCAGATGATGCCTTCCTAGATTGCTGAACATTCAGAAGCAGAGATATAGTAGTAACGGGAAACTGCAAATACCTGGATAAGCAAAGTTCAGCAAATTCCTCACTTGCCATGCTGTTAAGTTAATATTCTAGGAGATGGAAGCAGAAGCAATGGGATCAGATCTGATGTTCTGGATCTGATGCTTATTGGCAGGTGTTCTGTCTGGAGTCTCCCAACTTGAAGAAGTTTCCATCCTTCATGCACTCATTTCTTTCTATTTCTGACAATAGGAGCACATCTAGTATTTCCTTCAGTTTATTAGAATCAGCTTTCTTAAAGTCAGAGTGCATGTTATACTACTCTCTGGCTTTCTTTTCCTCAGTAAAACAAATCCCAAGAGGACATGCTCACCTCCCTTAGGGTCTTCACTATTTCTATGCCACTCATTGATTCCAGCTGTACACCTCTACATTTTTATGTACCCATATGTTAAGGCACCAAAGGCAATGTAACTACCAGATAGGAATAGAATTAGTTTTTACCCAGTTTAAAATGTAGCCTTTCAGTTTAGCTGTGGTAGCACAAACCATAATTTTCATTTTCACAGTAAAGCAGACCCTGAAGATCAAAGTACTTAATAGGTATCCATCACTTCAGGTACAGATAATTAAAAGAGTAGTAGGAGTGTCGAAATAATCATTCTGTGAACCTTTGTTAAGCTAGTGGGGACTGTAATTAACCAGTAAAAGAGTTCTATGTGAAACACACAAGCTATCTTGCTTTCTATGTACAACTAATCTTCCAGGATAACTCCTTACAAAGTGGGTTATAAAAAGGTCATCTGCTCAACAGGAGTCCTAATACCCTCCTACAGTTCCCCAGGTTTGCTATGGAGGGTCCTCTAATTCTTCACAGCTGATCTGAAATCAAGCAGGTAGACAGAATCTACTACAAAACAACCCAAAACCAATATCTAAAATCTTGTTACTGTCTCCTCTAGGACTCAATAATATGAGCTGCTAAATTGGCACAATGTCAAATACTCTCTCGTGGGGTTATCACAAGGCTGAAATAGGTACGTGCCATTTGGATTTTTGACTAAAAAACCCCAGAATTCCACTTGACAGGCCCACATCTACAAACATCTACATTTTGCTCATCTGGAGTAAAGATTTAACTAGGGGGGCTTTATGACCTAGCTTCCTGTGAAGAAAGGAAGCTGCCCCATAGTGTTGTACCTAATATAACTATGTCCAAGATAATAGATATAGTTGATTGACAGGCAGGACCACAAGTACCACCTGTTAGTGGTGTACAGTTTGATGGGTGGCATATAATATCAGAAGTAATTGCAATCCTCGATCCTCATCATGAATGGGGTTCAACAGGTTACCCGCACCTGTCGGCGTAGGGTAGACACATGCTGAGCCGCTCAGTGTAGCACACGTGCAGCCCCGGACATCTACGTTCTATAGAATCAGGCTTTGGTTACATTTTCACAGAATACTCGTTTACATTTCCCATTATTTTCCTCTTCTCAGTGGATAAATGAAATGTTCCATTTTAGATCTTTGAGAAATTTATGCTTTCATGCTCACAGCTGCCAAAGTTGGGGTGGCGGTGATCTGTTGAATCTGCCAGGTAGGAATATTTATTGTGGATTCGGTGTCTGTAATTATTAAATAACATGTTCTCCTGGCTGTTATTTTGCTTGATCATGTCTGTGTAGCTATGCCATGTTTTGGCAGATAGGAGCACATTAAAAGCTTTAGAAAGAAAGTTAAATTCAAAATGCAAAGAGGTAACCACAACTGAATTACTCCCCTGAGAGCAAAATGCTCTTAGAGTGCCTGTTGAAATCAGCATTATCATTTCAATACACGTCAAATGTGAGTCATTTCCTAGTTTAGGCAAAAATTTCTTTATAAATCTTTAAATCTTCTGGTTCTTTCAAGAAAAGGTTAAAGTACTTATGATTTAATGAATCTGCTTTACATCATAACTGTTTGACTATCAGGACAAAACTTGTCCTTTCCAATTTGTGAATTTGTGAAGTCCTTCTAAAATATTTTCCTCAAATGTTGAAGGTACTGTACTCTATATTTCTTGGTTAATGCCAAGAAAATGACAATCTTAAATGGACTGAACAAAACATTTGCTTGCTCATTATGAGTGTGTAAGGTAAAAGTAAAGCCATAGGTGCACCTTCAAGTACACAGGTTACAACAAAGGTGGTTATATAATTCTACATTACTGCAATTTGCTGTTTCATCACCTGTTTATTATTCAACTCTCAGATGTTTATTTCATGGCTGCAGCAGTCCTACATGCATTTATGTGGGAGGAAATCCCACTGAAACTGATCAAGCTGGAACCAGCTCTGTCACTGGTGGCTCACATGGTCACAGTGTCAATGAGTGCCTACTTCACTAACAGCTAGTTCACCTAGAACACTTGGTCGCACTGATCCATCCTAAAGTCTGAACTATTGCAATAGACCCTACATAGGGTCCCTGAATATGGCTTGGACGTATTAGCTGGCAGAAAAGTCATTGTTGACTATTCATCTACTACATCTATTCTTCCTGATGAACAATGGTTGCCTATTTGTTTCTCAGACAACTTCAGGATATTGATATTGATAACTTGCTCAGAAGTAAAACTGATACCAGCCCCCTAGTTGTACTCTTTCCTTCTCCCTTTCCTTTCTATCCAGGGTAGTTATTTCACTTTTCTCATGGAGAATATGTTCCCCTTCCTCCGACCAAGGGACTCACCAAACAACAACTTAAGTCGTCTATGCTTACCTCTTCCTTTCTTTAATGAGGAGTAGCACTTATGCAAAGCAGAAGAAACACTCATTAGGCTGGATGTTTTATCTAAGGAGGAAATAAACTTTCTTATCCATTAAGGAAAAAGGAAAATATTCTTTAAAATAAAGAAATGTTTTGCTACCTTTCTGTATTCTTCCTTTGTGGCTTGACCTTCCTACTACTTCCTACATGCATCCTTTTTTGTTTTCAGGTCTTCTGATAACTTTGTGAAGACACATTTGTCTCTTTTGTTTTTTACCTTTTTCTCTTGTTGGAATTTTTTATAGTTGTGCATTTAGAGTTTCTTTTTTTAGTTACTCCCACCCGTCTTGGACAATTCTGTCATGAAACCTTAGTTATCATTGTTATGAGTTTATTAAAATTGACTTTCCTAAAATCTATTCTACATGAGTGGCCAGACTCTGCATTTTTCCCCTTTGAAATCAAGAATTCAAATATAATATGGTCAGTTTCCGATAGAGTTTCTCTTACTGCCACTTCATCCACTAAGTCATCTCTGTTGGTCAAAACTGAGTGAAGGCTCACTGTCCTCTAGTTTCTTCTTCCACTTTTTATAGGAGACAATTATCAGCAATGCAAGTCAGGAATTTCTTGGAAGGTCCATGTTTGCTCCCAATAGATATCAGAGTAGCTGAAGTCTCCATTACTACTACACCATATATCTTTGAAATTCTTACAATTTGTTTTTCAGAGGTTTCATCTACATCTTTTCCTTGATTGGGTAGTCAGTAGCAGATCTCAGCTACCACATCCTTTTACCCACTCTCCTAATTTTAATCCAGATATTCTCAATAGGACAACCAAACCCATCTTCCTGTATTTCTAGTCAGGAACATGTATTTTGACATATACTGGGACTCCACCTCCCTTTCTATACTTTCTGTCCTTTAATTGCCATATTCCAGTGATGAAAGTCATCCCGCGAAGTTTCAGTTATCCCTATCCCAGTTCTTATTTGTTCCCCATACTCTTGGACTTCATATACAGTGGTGCCTTGCTTTACGATCGCTTCATTTAACGACAAAATCGAATATGATGAATTTTTTGCGACCGCTTTTGCGATCGCAAAACGATGTTTCCTATGGGGGAATTTTGTTTTGCGACGTTCAGTTCCCTGCTTCGGGAACCGATTCTTCGCAAAATGATGATTTTCCAACAGCTGATCGGTGATTTTAAAATGGCCACCGGGTAAATAAAATGGCTCCCCGCTGTGTTTAGGGACAGATTCCTCGCAAGACAGGCAGCAAAAATGGCCGCCCTATGGAGGATCTTCGCTGAACGGTGAGTTTTAAGCCCATCGGAACGCATTAAACAGGTTTTTATGCATTTCTGTGGGCTTTTAAATGTCGCTTCACAATGTTTTTGTTCTACAGCGATTTCGCTGGAATGAATTAACATCGTAATGCGAGGCACCACTGTATAGATACTGGTTTATATAAAGCACCAGACACTGGTGCTTTATGGCCTGGTTTCCTTCATACATTTTTATGAAGACTATTATTGGGCTCCATTACAGCTGCTCTGTCTGTTCCTGTTATTATGCATAAGCTTTCACCTGTCTTCAAGTTTTGTCTTCCTCCCCCTTCCAATTCAGTTTAAACTCCTCCTGGTGAAGTTCTTTATGCTGTGGTGAAAGACATTCTTCCCAGTCCTTGTGAGATGTAATCTATTGCTTGCAACCAGTCCATCTTCCAGGAAGTGTAGCCCGTGGTCCCAAAATTCAAATTGTTCATGTTGACACCACTTTGTAGCCAGTCACCTACCTGCAGGATTTCCCTTTCCCTTTCTATTCCTTTTCTAAGTACTGGTGTGATGGAGGAGAAGATTATCTTGCCCCCAAAGTCCTAGTTTCCTTCCTAGAGTTTCAAAGTCTGGTGTGATTTCTTTATAGTTCCACTTGGCTGTATCATTTGTTCTCACATGGATGAGAAGAGAGGGATATGCATCAGTAGGTTTTATGGGTGATGACAATCCTTCTGTCACATCCCTAATCTACCCTTCAGGGAGACAGCATATGCAGTGGGTGTATGGATCTTCCCAGGATGTTTAGTTTTAATTCCATGCAGTAGGGAGTCTCTTACTATAGCTATTTTTATTCCTTTTCTAGAGTGGGGGTTCAGTGATTCTGCTTGGCCAAGCTTCAGATCTTTTCATGTTGTCCTGCGGGGTCTCCTGTAGGTCTTCCTCTATAAGCTGCCCACCATTCAAGAATCCTCAAGAATCTGAAAGAACTGTTGCAGTTCCACTGCTGAGGAGTGTCTTCTTCTTTTGCTTCTAATTATTACCCTTCGGATGTGGTGGTGCAGCAGGTTAAACCACAGAAGTCTCTATGCTGCAAGGTTGGAAGACCAGCAGTTGTAAGATCAAATCCACGTGACAGAGTGAGTTCCCATCGCTTGTCCCAGCTCCTGCCAACCTAGCAGTTCAAAAAGTGTGTAAATGCAAGTAGATAACTAGGTACCACCACGATGGGAAGGTAACAGCATTCCATGTCTAGTCATGCTGGCCACATGACCATGGAAACTGTCTATGGACAAACGCTGGCTCTACGGCTTGGACACAGGGATGAGCACCGCGCCCTAGAGTCGGACACAACTGGACAAATTGTCAAGGGGAACCTTTACCTTATGACCCTTCTTCATGGTGCTTCATCCACTAATGTTTATTTTCTACTCAACACTCACCTCCTTTGCTTTGTCTTGCTCTTTTTGGCTGCTGCTGCTCCAGAGTTCTATGTACTCATCATCTTCTTTGCCATACGCATGGCATCTCACTGCTCCATTTCTCTCACTTTGCTTCTAACATTGCAACCAGTGTATGCCTTGCTGTTCTCAGGTATGAAGAAAAACATTGCACACACTTTACAGGTCACTACCAAAGAAATGTCTCTTCCCTCCATATTCCCTGCTACCTTTTTCCATTCTGCTCTTTGTATTCAAGGGCCCTTTGGTTTGTCTTGTCTGCCTTGAAGAATACTGGACAAACATTTTTAGTAACTAATGTAACAGTGAAAGAATACAAACATTTATCTTTTGCCTATCCGAATATGCTGAGACTCTCTTTGGTCCTTACCTACTGCCATTGTTCTAGCAGAGACCTAAAGGTAAAGGTAAAGGTTCCCCTTGACAATTTTTGTCCAGTCGTGTTTGACTCATCCCCGTTTCCAAGCCATAGAGCCAGCGTTTTGTCCGAAGACAATCTTCCGTGGTCACACGGCCAGTGCGACTTAGACATGGAACGCTGTTACCTTCCCACCATGGTGGTCCCTATTTATCTACTTGCATTTGCATGCTTTCGAACCGCTAGGTTGGCGGGAACTGGGACAAGGAAGGGGAGCTCACTCCCTCACGTGGATTCGATCTTACGACTGCTTGGTCTGAAGAACAGGCTTCTGCGGTTTAGCCCGCAGCGCCACCACGTCCCTAGCAGAAACCTAGTTACCTGCAAAGTTCTTTTTGCTTCATGCCAAACACACACACACACACACACACACACACACACACACACAGAGAGAGAGAGAGAGAGAGAGAGAGAGAGAGAGAGAGAGATTCCCCAGCCTTGTAGAATAATGTTTCATGAGGGAGTGTGATTGGCTAATAACAGTAAGTCACCAGATAGGAATGGCACGTGGAGCTTGTGGCAGCAGTGGAATTGTGAGTGGATGGCCTGGCCCCAGGGGTCTGGACCCTCGCTATCTGCACCTGTGGGGTGATATTTGTATACAAATACCCCCATCTTTATTGACTACCTATCCCAATCCTTTCCTGACATGTTGTCAGTCCATATTAGGAAATACAAGTACTTTCCATTTGTTATGCTGATTAATGCTTGACTGACTCAATTGCAATAATAACTGTAACCTGATAACTGCTCATTTTGTAAAAAAATATTGAGTATGATCAAACACCACAATTAACCTGCTCATTGATTTCAATAAGAGGGGATAATTTTCAAGCAAAGTCTACAATCTAAAACATGTGCAGTAATTTGCACACAGTTGAAAGAGAGAAGCACAAAAAGGGATGGATACTACCCATAGAAGCATACATAAACAGTAATGCTGTGCATGGAACAGACAAAAGGATGGAATGGGAAGGTGCCCATGGATGAAAACTTCACAGATGTGCTTATCTTCACTACCTGTTGTGTGTGTAGGTTCAATCAATCAAGAGTAGAGTTCCTGTCATAACATGTCAGGAAGATGGAGACGCTTAGGGGAGAGGACTTTACATGTAGGGGTGTATATAGGCTGGCTCCAGTCCGCATAGATCTGTGCCTTTGTTCAAAAGCAGCTGTGCTAGATTCAAGTTTATGTATCCACTACAAATAGGAATTATGTATTCACCAGAGTATTGATGGAAGATGAATCACACCAAATTTTGTGGCCACTATCACCTAACCTTTTGAGTGATCCTTATTTATTTTTGAGGCACTTGTGCTGTAGAATTTCCCATGAGACATAGCATACATCTCAGGGGCACACAAATACTGGAAGTGGTGCTAAATAAAATAATTGTGGAGGGCCCCCTCCCCACTTCTGTTTTTTGTTAAATAGTTAGACTTCATCATTTTCAGTGCTTACAGAGTTTCAACAGTTGTTCTTGACTATAATAGATTACTGTGTAACCAAAATGGGACCAAACGTGAAGTTGTGTGGTTTGTATAGATTTGGTACACTGCCCCTGTACATCTGAAACATGAAGAATAATTCCCAAGTGGATATACCTTAAAGCAGCTGACTAGACGTAGTCCCCCTTCAAAGGTGGTCTGTGGATTAATCAGTGCATACTTCTCCTTGTGAATCTCTTATCTCTTAAGGTAATTTCTTATTCTTTGAGTGATAAAGAGCAAGAATTTTCTTCAATAAAAATACCTCATTTGACATCTACATTTCACCACTAATTTACATGATTACATACAGTTCAGAGGGTGAAGGGGTAGAACCCCAAGTCAAAATTGTAATTTTAAGTAGGGATAGAATGCTGACATTATTAAGCAATTTTGTCAAATGAAGTACGTACAGTGCTCTTTGTTTAAATTAATTTTGGTAAGTCTTTTTGATGTTGCTGTTTCAGTTTTAAAAGGCAGCTTGATAAATCCTTAACTGGTCTCTTTTGATATTATAATTGAGATCCTTAGAGGTAGAATCCAGTTTCTTTTGTAATTAGAGGAGAAAACACAGTCGCGATGTGGCAAGGAAGCAATTGTTCATGATTGGTCTTCAGATGCTGTGATGAGGCTTTCTTGATTGTGGTTTATTGTTAGGACTCTGGTATGGTTTGTGCTTGTTTTTGGAGAGGGAATTTCAGCAGGTGCAGTTTTGCAGGAATAATAAAAGCTGCACCTGCTGAAATTCTACACCACTTGTAAAGATACTAAAGCACTATTTTGCATTTGCGATAAAGCAAAACAGAGAACAAAATATAGCAACACCTTTAAGACCAACACATCTATTCCAGCGTGAGCTTTTGTGGATACAATCTCCTTCTTCAGACATATGCAGACTTCTTTGCCATTTGGTTTTTCCATATATTGTTGACATTTTGTGGAATAAATACTCATGAGATTTGGAATTTCCACAGCTTTAAAATTTGCATTTGTGGTTATGCTGTTAACATATACTTCCTTTGGCTTAGTGGTGTCATGGAGGGGAAACTGACTAGGGACATTGAAGTCATCTGCCTAGAACATGCCTAGTTAGGCAAGTGAATGAGGCGATAATGAGACTTCCAACTTTTCCTGTTATAGTCATGGCCATAAATATTGACACCCTTGCAAATCTGTTAGAAAATGCAATCCTTCTCTCAGAAAATTGTTGCAGTTGCAAATGTTTTTGTACTCACATGTTCATTTCTTTGGTTTGCGTTGGAACAACAACAAAAAAAAAAACAGAAGAAAAGTCAAATCTGATACAATCCCACACAGAAAGTTGTGGATGAGGATAGATGCTGCCTTGTTTTTTTAATCTCTAGAAGCATTAGGTGGGTTATTTGCATCTGTTTGAATAATCAGGCAGTCCTGAATAATCAGGCGCTCTCTCTCTCTGTGTGTGTGTGTGCATTGTTTTGTAAAGAGATAGCTCAGTGGTTTAGGTCTCTGGCGGCTCAGCCTGAAGTTCAGAGTCCATTCCCCACTATGCCTCCTTGACAGGGGACTCAATGATCCAGAGTCCCTTCCAGCCCTGCAGTTCTAAAATGATGATGATGAAGAGATTTCTTTAGTGCAGGTATAACTGGCAGAGAAGGGGTAAAAAGTGGACTCTTTGTCTTGTTCCCAAGCAGCAGGCAAGAATTTTGGCAAGGGCTAGTGGTACCTCAATATCGAGGACAGGAAACTGCAAGTTTTCTTCACAAGCTTATATAGGATATGAATCCTGATCTGATTTTTCCTTACATCAGTCATGAGAAAAATGGGGGGGGGGGAGAAGAGGGTTTCTCCTGCAAGACAATGAGATTTATCTTGGTTTATTTTCCTTGGTTTATTTCTTTTTCTTTCAAAAAATACATGCATCTTATGGGTTGTTTTTTGCATTTAATGAAGTGCTCATTATTGGATCAGACATAACTGCTGGAGTTATTATATGGGGGGAGGGTGGAATCCTGACTTCTAAAAAAAGTATCCTATTCTTTCCTTCAGTAATCAGGAAGTTCGTATACAAATTCTTTTTTTTTTTTTTGTAGTCAAGATCTCTAGCTGGGTTGATGAATGCCTGCAGTCCAGTTCTGTCAATGAGAATATATCCAGATTTGAAAGAATGCACAGAACAAAAAAGGATTCTTTTAAATCCTTAATCTGTTTGGTTTGTTGTTATGTGCAGTAAATTCATTTTCAACTTATGATGATCCTGAGAGAGTTTTTGAAGTATGAGAGATACTCATGGAGTGGTTTGCCATTGCCACCCCCAATCCATAAACGTAAAATGGCCAAGTAGGGATTTGAATCTAATGCTTCTGGATCCTAGTCTGACGGTCTGTACGCTGCACCAAACCAACTTTCCAACTAGTAACAGTTCCCCTTCAGCATTTTAATGCAAGATGCCAATCTTGTTCATATATGTTCTCTTGAACTGCAACTTCTAGCAGCTTTCATTACTGCCTAGGGTGAAAAGGCTGGTGGGAACTGTAATCTGACATCTCAAAGGCTGTACTTCCCCACCTTTGCTTTAAGTAGGTCAGTTTGCAGAGTCAGTGCAGAGTGGTATAGTTACATTGTAGCCAGTGTGGGGTAGAGGTTAGAGCAGTGATGGCGAGCCTATGGCACGCATGGCATAGCTGGCACGCGGAGCCCTTTCTGCCAGCATGTGAGCCATAACTTGCCAGATCACTACTCCGCCCCCCCCCACAACCAAACTTGAGAAGGCAGCTGCAGCCACGGTGCTGGCGCTTTGGCAGGTGGATCCGGAGTGGGGTCTCGAGGCACCTCCATGCCAGGATTCCCCCTTCTGCTGCCACTTCCAGTTCCACCATGGCAGCACACCACCCCCGCTGATTTATTTCCTCCCCATTTTGGACACGAGAGCCCAAAAAGGTTCGCCACCACTGGGTTAGAGAGAGAAGACTAGAACTCAGGAGACCTGGGTTTTAATGCCTGCTTGGTCTTGGAAATTTATGGTTTGGGGGAGGCAAGAGTAAACCACTCATTGAACACATACTTTGAAAGCTGTATTAGGTCTGACTTGACAGCACCTCTCTCTCTCTCTCTCTCTCTCTCACTCACTCACTCACTTTCTCTCTCACACACATACACACCGACTTCCATTGGTTTTGCTGGTTGGTATACAAAGGCATCACTTCAAGAGTAATTAAGATCGGTAGAGTTTAGGTGTCAGAACCACCTTGATGCCAGTCTGCTTCACCCAGCCAAGGCTCTCTGTGTGCATTTACATGAGCGTGCTGGAAAGAGATTTGCCCAGGCCTTCATCTCACACACCTTTGATGTATAGGCCATGCAAGGAATACTATTGATAACTGCTTTGTGGTTTTGATACTGTCTCATTCAGTGCAACTTAGACCAGTGGTTCTTAACTTTTGTTACTCGGATGCTTTTGAACTGCAACTCCCAGAAACCCCAGCCAGCACAGTTGGTGGTGAAGGCTTCTGGGAGTTGCAGTCCAAAACTCCTGAGTAACCCAAGGTTAAGAACCAGTGACTTAGACGACCACATTGTTAGTAACAATGCTATATGAACTACAGCAGAAAAGGGGTAGCCGCCTAGAGTGGTCTTAATTGACTAGATAGGCGGGATATAAAATAAATAAATTAATTAATAAATACAAGCTGCAGATGCATTAATGTTAATCAAGTTGCATTCCTGCTCAGTTTGCAAACTTTTTACTTCTTCCTATCTATTTCTTCCTCTTTGCAGTGCATTTTAAACTTCTCTCTGTTTCAGTACTTTTCTAACAGTATTATCGTCATCAGCTAGTGCATGGCGTTACAAGGATCCTACGCAGCAGTTGCCATTGCTATGTTTTGGGGTTGTTTTGTTTTGTTTTTAACAGAACTTGCTTATGGTTGGGTTAAATTTTGAACTACCATTTTTAATAGTAGCAAGCAACTTCAGTTCAAAAATTATACTGTTTTTTTCTCTCTCTCAGAGTAATTAAATTGTTCTGGTACAGGCAATTAATGATGCATTTGATTTGTTTTATTTGAAAAATCTTCTGTATGGTACAGGTGGGCATTAAGTGTTTGCCAGGTACTCATAAGGCACCTTTTAGATTATCTGGACTAGCTGAGGCACCTTCAGAGTCAGACCATATTCTGATTTCACTCTGTGAGGTTAAATTTGTATTAATACAGAGCTGGTTCTTCAACAGCCAGTTAATTGCTTCAGGTGCTCGTCAGTCCCATCATCCTTTCTTTTAATTTACATGGTTCTTTGAGGGATTCAGGTTGAACCAGTGGCACGGTGCACAAAAGGAAAGACTTGGATTGAAGGAAAAACCATTTCCCGTTGAGAAGGGATTAACATTGTAGGAGATAGTGAGAGAGAAAAGTAAAGGAGGGCAAAGAGAAAAGCTAAAATATCTTTTAGACAAATGCTAGGAGCATATGTAATAAGACTGCTGAATTGGAGTGACATGTTTTCAAGGATAAGAAAGATATTATTGGAATAAGAGAGACAACCAAGAAAATGAAAGGGGATTTAAAATGCCAAGATAGAGAAAGAGTTTTAGTGAGGGGAGAAAACTAATATAAAGCTAGAAGAAAGGTAGTAATATTGGTGAAAGATGATACTGAATTTGCAGCAGACTTTTTTTTTATTATTTTAAAAAAAATCTGAAATGTTCCTATAAACATTTTGACTGATTCAACAGACGGAGTTTGTGTAGGCGTCGAGGGCAATACAAAGTAGTTGAGATATTTTGAATGTTGGTATTTAGCCAAAGAGATAGTCGAGGACTTTGATCACTGGTGGGATAAAGAGAGGATTTGAAGGAGGAAAGGATTTTCTAGTGAATGGTTGACGTCCTGAGAGTTTTTAAAAGGGCAAACTTCCAAATGCGAGTCTCTGTCCATCCCCTGTAAACAGTTTATGAAATAAACGCCAAGCTCCCTGTGAAAGTGTGATCTGAACAGGGTTGCACAAAGTGTGTGTATCCATCTGAATCTGTATATGGATATGGAGAACAGGTAGGATCAAGCAGTCATTATAAGCACAAGATTTGGAACACATGTGCGAATACGTTACAGACAGCCCAGATGGTCCCAAAGTTATTGATTTTTTTTTTTAAGCAAAGCTAACTTTGAAAGAAAAAGCTAAAAGGCCCAAGGGATTTTTTTGCCTGCAATCCTGTGATGAATGGGAAATCCACTCCACACAAGTGGAAAATATACAGCCTATGAAATGCAGTGAGAAGCTGCAATTAAAATTCATCCCAGTTAAGTCAAAAAAGGGAAAAGCCGATATGGGCCTGAGGCGAAAGAAAGAAAGGCAAAGAGATAACTTGCTCTTCCCGACCCTATTCTCCTGCCTTTCCCCCTCACTCTTCTTTACCAATCCCCCTTTATCCTCTCTGGATCCTCTGTTTTATGACAGTTCTGTCACTCTGATCCCCTGATGAGGTTCCTTTTTCTCTCTTCTGTCTGTGCCATTGCTTTGCAGAGCAATGGGCAAATCCTTAGAGGGAAAGGTTAGGAGACATACTGTATCTCTGTTTGCCCCCCCCCCCTTCGTCCCTACTTTTGCAGGTCTTTTTAGTTTTAAAATTCAGATATTCCCAGAAAATACAGTGGCTGTGCCTCTTTCTTACATTTCTCATCATGTTACTTGCATCTTGAGATGATAATGAAGATGTAAATTATGAGGTGAGTAGAACCAATGAAACACTGGGCATCTTTTCCTGCAGATAAGGAACCTTGCCTTAAGCAGCAGTGTTGGAACAAAATGTGATGCAGTACTGAGCCCATAAAGAATGGCACTTCGTTCTGCGATTCGGGAAGTTTTTCCTTTTCTTAAAAAAGAAAAAAAGTTTGGATGATGGTGATGTTGAAAATTGTCTCTATGTGCCTTTGCTCCTACAAAACTATTTCTATTTCAATCTCATCTCCAACAATTAGATTCAGAGTATAAACAAGATCTCTTTTGATGCAGTGAAGACAAGCTCCTTCCCTAGACCTATTCAAGCATAATGGCCCAGAAGAGGGAATTATGATGAGGCTGGGGATGCGCACACCCATATCCACACAGAGAGAAAGTGCAAATTCAGAATTTTTGAAGGGACAACATGGTAGAAGCATAAAATGCCAAATTCTTCTCCCAATTTTTCATGACTCAAGAATTCTGCAACTTCCAAAGTTCTTTCTCCTTAGAAATTATTTTATTTTTTATTTTTATTTATTTATTGGACTTATATACCGCCCCATAGCGCTACAAGCACTGTTGTTTTATTATGTGCATTCATATACTTGACTTGGTTAAGACAGATGAATGAAAATCAGGCTGGAACATAGCAGCTTTGCTGGTTAAAAATCCAAGTTAGAAGACAATTATGTGAGCCAGGGTGGAGAGCCTCTAGATCTCCAGGTGATGCTAGTCTATAAATCCCATTATCCTTCACTATTGCTATGCTGGCTAATGATGATGGGAGTGGTCATCTAGAGAGTTACAGATACCCACCTCCAATCTAAGAAGCCTGGGAAAATAGAATAGTTTGTTCTGATAAAGCAAAACATGTTGCTTATATACCACCCTATAGTGCTTAAAGCACTCTTTGGGGAGTTTACAATTTAATTATGCAGGCTACACATTAACCTCCAACCCAGAGTTTACTGACCTCAGAAATATGGTAATCTCAAATCAGCTACCAGGGATTGAACCTGGGTTGTGAGCAGAGTTTTGGCTGCAGTACTGGAGTTTAACCACTGTGCCATGAGACTCCTCCTAATAAGAAAACATACTCGGGCCATGCAGATTTCCTTAGGGCATTTTGATGGATCTAATCACCACTTGATGTCAAGTAGCTATGAAGAATAGATTCTAAGGATGGCTGGAAAATTCTGGCAGTTTCGTGTTGAGGAGGTAGCTTTTTGGTTAGTTACTTGGACTTTGTAGAAAGAAGAATTAGATATAATTTAAAAATAAAATAAAACAACCACACTTATAGGCCAGTCTCCATTGCCAAGGCAGCTAAAAGCCTAAAAAGCCTAACCTGGACCCAAGGCTGGTGGTTAACTACTGACCCAGTTATTTGGGCAAAGTGTTGGAGCGGGTTGTGGCTGGGCAACTCCAGGTGCTGCTGGATGAAACGGATTTTCTGGATCCATTTCATTCGGGTTTCAGGCCAGGTTTTGGTATGGAGACTGCCTTGGTCGCCCTGTACGATGACCTTTGCTAGGAGAGGGACAGGGGGAGTGTGACCCTGTTGATACTCCTGGACCTCTCAGTGGCTTTTGATACCATCAACCATGGTGTCCTTCTGGATAGGCTGGCTGGGTTGGGGGCACTGTTTTACGGTGGTTCCGCTCCTTCCTGGCTGGCCTTGTCCAGAGGGTGGTGCTGGGGGACAGTTGCTCTGTCCTATGGCGTTTATGTCATGGGGTTCCTCAGGGCTCAATACTGTCCCCCATACTGTTCAACATCTACATGAAACCGCTGGGAGAGGTCATCAGGAGGTTTGGGCTGAGGAGTCAGCAATGGGCTGACGATACTCAGCTCTACCTCTCATTTTCCACCAATCCAGGTGAGGCAGTTTCTGTGCTGAACTCTTGTCTGGACCCGATAATGGACTGGATGAGGGTTAATAAATGGAAACTCAATCCAGACAAGATGGAAGTGCTGTTAGTGGGTGCTTCACCAGAAAGGCTGGAGGGCCATTTCCCTGCCCTGAATGGGGTTACACTCCCCCTAAGGGTCAGGGTCCGCAGCTTGGGGGTGCTCCTGGACCCCAGTCTAACACTGGAAGCCCAGGTGGACTTGGTGGCCAGAGGCGCCTTCCTTCAGCTGTGGAAATTATATCAGTTATGGTCCTACCTGGATGAATGGAGTCTCATGACAGTTACACATACACACTGGTAACATCCCGCATAGATTACTGCAATGCGCTCTCCGTGGGGCTGCCTTTGAAGATGGTCCACCAACTGCAACTGGTCCAGAATCGAGCTGTGTGGCTGGTGAGTGGTGGGGCCGTTAGGGGACATATCAAGCTGATTCTGTTTAAATTACATTGGCTACCAGTTGCTGCCCAGGCCCAATTCAAAGTGCTTGTTTTGACATACAAAGCCCTAAATGGCTTGGGCCCTGGATACCTGAAGGACCACCTCCTGCCATATGAACCTACCTGGCAATTAAGATCCAGCCTGGGGGCCCTTTTGAAAGAGCCGTCCCTTAAGGAGGTAAGAGGGATGGCTTGTAGAGAAACGGCCTTTTGGCCGCTGCCCCCAGACTATGGAATGCCCTCCCGAATGAGATTCGTCTGGCACCAACGCTGATGACATTTTGGTGCCAGGTCAAAACCTTCATGTTCCAGAAGGCTTTTAATTGAAATAATATCAGCTGTGGGCAATTTTAGAGTATATATTTTAATTGCATTTTAATTGTTTTGTCTTTTTATTGTATTTTAAACGCTATAAGCCACCCAGAGACCTTTGGGTAGTGTGGACGGCATATAAGTTAAATAAATAAATAACAAATAAAAGAGCAAAGGTGACATGGTCAGTCTCATAGTTGTGTTAGCTTGATCTGCCAAATTTACACTCACCTCCATGTCACACACCCACCAGAGGATTGGGAAGGTTGTCCAGGACTGCAAAACCAGCAAAGTCATTGAGCTTTCACATGGGTGCTAAAACATTCTACAGCCCTGGGACAAAGTGAAAGCAAAGAAAAGAAGGGAAAAGCAACTTCAAGTATGAGCACAGTGGTTTCAGGTGGATTTTAGCTGTCAGTCATATTTTTGTTCTTTCATAATGAGTCATGATGATTTGTTAACTCTAGGATTTTGTAGAAGGCTAAGCATGACGGCAAGGTCTTATGGCCTCTTTGCCCACTGGGTGACTGACCAGCCAATTTCCAATGATGCTATGAAGGATCATAAAGTTTACCTGTATGTGCATTGTGATGATAGTTGCACCTATATTTAAAGCTTTCTGTCACTGAAGCGCTCTTGGTGTTGTCAGGCTGTCTACTCGCTGGATGAGCTGCAACTTCTTGCAATTGAATGTCAATAAGACCAAAGCAATTTTGGTTGATTCATAGCACCAGCTTAAGCATATTCACTTTCACAGATTACATTTGACAGATAGTTACCTTCAGTTGAACTCTGTGGTTAGAAGCCTTGACAAAGAGCTTAAGAATCTGTGCCTAATGTTTATTTCATGTTTTATTTTTACCTGCCTAATAATGTGTGGGGATACCCACATGTTAATTTATTCAGAAGAGAAAATTTGGACCACCTAGCTTTTAATTTTAGGCAAGGTACTCTTATAATCCAATTTCAGTATGGGAATAATAGCTTGACTTTCCAATCAGTTTTTAATTTCAGATGATAATTTGACCCACATATTTAAAGGGTTTTAATCAAGTTAATTCATGCCATAAGCTGCCTTGTTTTCCTGAATGCAGCTGAAGATTTATTTTATTTCCCCCCCCCACCGTAGTCCAAGCTAATGCATTATATACAGGAGCAACACATCATATTGAAGGCAAAAAGTATATAAAGGGAACAAAATGTTCAACACATATGTCAGGATTTGGTAGAAGAGGCACCAGGACTCAGTACAGAGCAAGACCACAGGAACAAGGTAGAACCAACCCCACAGCCCAAACAGAGAACAACCCATTGGGGTTTTGAGTCCAAAGAGCAGCCAAATAGAAGGATGACACAAATTGTGG